>NW_028261393.1:50292694-50480194 GCF_051295495.1 Thamnophis sirtalis | reverse complement strand
CAAGCTGTGAGATTTGAATAAGGCATCACCAAAAGGCAGAACTAAGAACTGTGATTTATTAAAGACAAGGAGCAGAAAATAGGACTGGCCATGATAAATAAGGGCAGCCTGACTACTTGCACATTCAGCTGTTCTGCAAGTTTTAGGACATCTGTCTTCACTTTCAGAGTTGCCAACAAAAAAATGCTTCTTAAATCATACGTGTCTCCTTCCTTTCAATCTGCTTTTCTCGGGACAATTTTAAGGGCTCCCACTGTCCATGTGGATCTGGCTTCATAAACATCTTAATTTCTCTATGTATGAAAATTAGACTGGAGGGGGGGGATTTTATTGTAGTGGTGTCCAAATTATGGAATTCCTTTCTCCATGTATAGTATCCGAATGTTGGTGTAGCCTTTTATACACAATTAAAATGTATCTGTCTTTGATCTTTGTCTTGTTTTAATAAACTGTATGTCGGCTTGAAATTCTGGTAGATACCACCGCAAAAACCTGGAGAAAACAAAGGGTTCAGGAAAGTTGAATCAGGCTTATGCAAACCATTCTTAAACTGCCCCCCGGCCAGAAAATAAAGGAATCGGATAAAAATGACTTAAAACAAAGATGTAAACTAAAATAATTTGAACCACGTTTCTGTTGGCGTTGTCAACTGCACCAGGGAAGTGACATAGACACATCTATTTGATGTTAGAACTTCGGTTCCACCACAAAAGCGCGTAGGACAAAATCGCGCTCGACAAAAGCGCGCTGTGACGTCATCACAGCGCGACGAAAAAGATCGAAAAAATGTAAAAATAAAGCTAAAACCTTCCCCTAACCCCCCCAAACCTAACCCTAAACCTAACCCTAACCCTAACTCTTAACCTAACCCTAAACCTAACCCTAAACCTAACCGTTAAAGTAACGAAAAACGTAACGCTAACCCTTATCCTAACCCTAACGCTAACGCTAACGCTCTAAAGCTAACCCTAACCCTTACCCTAACCCTAACCCTAACCCTAACCCTAACCCTTACCTTTATGTGAATCGGCTTGCTTTAATTTAATTTTTATTAATTTTTATTTGAATTTTTCGATCTTTTTCGTCGCGCTGTGATGACGTCAAAGGCGCGATTTTGTCGATCGCGCTTTTGTCGTCCGCGCTTTTGACGGGTCACGAGAACTTCAGTCTATAAACCAGGCACCAGTTTAGTTGTGTATCGACGTAACATATTGCAGAGGCATTAATTATTTAATTCTGCTTTTAAGCCTCATTTCAATTCCTAATTAGCATACAATAACTGGCTTTCAAAAGTTAAATTAGATATCCGTGACATTTTGAATATGGCAAGATTTTCCTCCTCTTTTTTTTTAATGTCTCTTCTTTTATTTCAGTTCTTTTGTGCTGTTGATAAGGGTGAATGATGATAGTTTAATTCAGAGATGTTGTTCTGAGGGGGGGAAATGATTAACACATCAAACTTGTTATCTTTTATGGCTTGAAAGAGAATTAGAATGATTGGGAGGTAATCCTTTTGGGTTTGTCGAACAAATAATTTAAAGTCACCTTTGATCAGTTTCCCAAAGAAAGACACCACAACAATCTTCTGACTGGATAAAATATTTTACAGGTGGTTTTTTAAAAAACTTTTTTTTAAAAAAATTGCTGAAATATATTGGAGGAGCGTGAGAATTTTGCAAACCTCAAAGATACAACAGTGAATACTCCCCTTTTAACAACTCTCATCCCGCAACTAATTCAGGGTAGAGTTAGGGTGACTGGATGGAGCTGAGAATTTACTGGCCAGATGCCCTTCCTGATGCCACATGGAGTTCACAGTTTGACTTTTTTTTTTCTTTGCGCCTGGGGAAAGAGAAACTTCTGCCGCTACCTAGGATTGAACTCTCAACCTTCTGGATGGGAGGCAATTAGCTTCACCGCTAGGCCACCATGATGCTCAAAGATACAACAATGAATGTTACTACAAATTCACCAATGCTTTCCAGAAATATGAATGTGATTCGGGGGCGTGATGAGTATATCTTCCCTACTGGTTTGGAGACTCAGTCGCCATTTCCACTACCAGTTCCACCGAGCTAGTGCGAACCGGTAGGAACCCTACCTATTGATCTACTCACATTGCCCCAGATGCTGGGTTGGCAGCAGCTGGGGCAAGGACGGGAGCTCACCTCATTATGTGGTGCTTGGGTCTCTAACCTGGGCCACCGGTTTTCCAGCCAACAAACCCACTGCGCCACCCAGCAATTAACAGGAGCTGTTAGAAAATTTCCTAAAGAAGTTGAAATCCCCAAGGAAGAATTGTACTTAACTTCTTATTTAGAAACAAGCACTGAAATCTCACAACTTCTCCTTGTTCTTTTTCCCCCTCCTCCCCCTGAGTACTTTTTTCTGTGGGAAGATGAGATTTGGAGGAAAGAAGAAAGAGCGTATTGGAAATGATGTGACTGCTCAGGGCTTGATTTTCAGATGTGCTAAGTACAGGGAAAATGAGAAAAGTACAAGAAAGGAGAAACTTCTCGACATTCAGTGCCTCCGACAACCCATCCCCAGGTGAACAGGGCACCTTCAGATCTCGCCGGCCTTTTTTTCAAATAATAATGATAATGCTGAATTTCAAATAATCCCGATAAAAAAGACGATGCAAATAGGAACCATATGCCGTTTATTTTCTTATTGCATTAATGATTTCTTCTCCTTCTCCTCCTCCTTCCCATCTCATAAAGAAATAGGGCAGCAGGGGTAAAAGCCACTGAGCATCAGTGCATCTCATGTCAAGCATTTCTTGGAGTTAATTAAGCATGTTGAAGAATAGCCAATGTCAAAAGTGACTCTCTTTTTAAAGAGCTATGCCTTTTAAGATTCAAGATGGGAAAATTGGCATGACTTCTCTCCTCTTTCGAGAGAATTTGTGTTTTTACAAAACTTTAGTTAAGGGGAGGGTTGGAGGGGGGAGAATAACCGGTTCCAAATCTTAAATTGACACAGAAAAGGATGTAACTTTTTTTGGGGGGTGAGAGAGGAGGATAAACTTTCCCGAGCTATTTTGAAAACAGCAAGGTGACATATAGATAAACTTTTCGAGTTTGCGTGACCCAGATTTCTTGTTTTTATTCCACCCAACGCACACCGGCTGAAAGCTTCTTTTTATTTCTCGTGTCTACCCAGCCATGAGAAATGACGCTCGCTTCTTTACAGTTTTCTGGCAACATGGAAGAGAAGAGCAGGCAATTGGAAAGGAGGTGTCAAGAAAGCTTACGGTGAACTGAGGCCGCGGGGCATTTAAGGATCTGAGATTGGTGGTTGCAAAAGAGAGGGAATATTTGGACACCTGGAGTCTCTGACTCTCTTGGAACAAGCAGGTCCAATGAATGAGGTCAGTTAGAATTCTATGCGCAATCTCATGGGTTTAGCTAGACCATGAATGGGCCACCATTACGCAAAGTTGTCTGAATGACAATCAGATATGTCCTTGAAAGCCTACTCGTAACTTATAAAGCCCTTTATGGTATTGGACCTGGGTACTTGAGAGACCACCTGCTGCCAATTACCTCCCATAGACCCGTTAGATTGCACAGGGTCGGCCTCCTCCGGGTTCCGTCTACCAGCCAATGCCATCTGGCTACCACCCGGGGGAGGCCCTTCTCTGTAGCAACTCCGGCCCTTTGGAATGAACTCCCCGCGGAGATTCGGACCCTCACCTTTCTCCAGGCCTTCCGGAAAGCCGCGAAAACCTGGCTGTGCCGGCAGGCCTGGGGTTGATGAGTTCCCCTCCCCTCTCGACTTGTATGGCTGTATGACTCTTGTGTATTTTAATTACGTGTATTGTGTTTGTATCAACTTTTCCCCTTTTGAGTTGTTCGCCACCCTGAGTCCCTCCCGGAGAAGGGCAGCATACAAATAAACTAAATCTTAAATCTTAAATCTTACTCAAATATGGCCTTGATGGTCTACTCAAATATTTATGTATTTAGTTAGTTAGTTAGTTTGTCAAACATGTACAAAAATAACAGGTAGAAGTATAAACATGGACACGAACACAGGAAATGGGTACAAATAAATAGGGACAGTAGGATAGGGACGGTAGGCACGCTGATGCACTTATGCACGCCCCCTTACAGACCTCTTAGGAGTGGGGTGAGGTCAATGAGAGACAGTTTAAGGTTAAAATCATGGGGGTTTGAGCATATAACAATAGAGTCAGGTAGTGCAGTCCAGGCGTTGACCACTCTGTTGCTGAAGTCATATTTTCTGCAATTGAGTTTGGAGTGGTTTATCTTGAATTTGTATCTATTGTTTGCCCGTGTATTATTGCAATTGAAGCTGAAGTAGTCATTGAGAGGTAGCAGACAATTTTGTGTACTATGCTTAGCTCAGACCATAGGTGGTATAGTTCTAGGTTGTCCAAGCCCAAAATTTCAAGCCTGGTGGCATAAGGTATTCTATTGTGAGTAGAGGATTGGAGTACTCTTCTCGTGAAATACCCCTGGACTCGTTCAATTGTGTTAATGTCTGATATACAGTGTGGATTCCAGGCAGATGGGCTGTATTTGAGAATTGGTCTGGCAAAGGTTTTGTATGCCCTAGTTAGCAATACAATGTTACTGGAGAAGAAGCTTCGCGAAACTAGGTTAACAACTCTTAATGCCTTGTTGGCAATACTTTTACAATGAGCTCTGGGGCTTAGTTCATTTGAGATGAGTACTCCTAGGTCCTTGACAGAGTGGGGGGGTCATCTATGAGGTCGTATCCACCCAGCTTATATTTGATGTTCTGATTTTTGTTGCTAATGTGAGTAAAACATGACCTTGAAAGTCTACACAAATTTGACCTTGAAAGTCTACTCATTAGCCCATTGAGAATTAAATATAGTTCTATTGGTCTAAGAAGAGAAAACCCAGGTTTTCATCCACAGATATTTCATGGGTGGCTTGATAACAGAGAAGAAGAGGAATACTTGGGAAAAAATTGGTGAGGTCTATTCAAATTAGTTCTGAAGATAATAAGAAATTGCTTAGTAAGTATGTTCAGCAAGCAATACTTATTTTAAATATTACCATTAATTTAGAACAGCATTGTTATAATAAAGGTGAAAGCTTACCTTCATATCTTAGTTTGAAATCTTAGGTCTATGGGAAAAAATAGTATTTGTATATTGATGAATGATTTTGTGATGACTTTTTCAACCCTCATTTGTAAAATAATTATATAATCCTCAAATGTGGTCCTAAATTAGTCAGGAACATAACTAGTGCTTTGTGATAAATGACCTTGTGCTAAATTTAGGCAATGCCCCATGTCTCTGAGCCCTGATAGGCGTAGAAAATGTTTCAGATTTGCTTTTATACTTTTGACTGAAAGTGAATTTTCTTAAATTAAGTATAATTACTATAAGGGCATAATAAAAACAATACCTTTCCCCCCCTTTTTGTATTGCAGTAAAGAACTTGTAATAATATGAAATGAATCGAAGAACATTTCACACTTTAATGAAAATACATTTTATTGTTACCCTTGTTCAAATAATACTTTATTTGGAACACTTGAACATTTAATATATTATTCAGAGTAATTTAATTTACTAACCTTTTACTCCACATAAAGTTTAAAAGGTTTTTTGTTTTTTGTTTTTGGATAACTGCACAACAGGGTATTTTTTAAAAAAAAAAATTCTGGGAAGAAAATTTGTTCTATCAATAAAAGTATTTAAAATAACTTTTAGGTTGGGAAAACAGGTCTTAAATATTATCATTCTTCTATATATTTTTCTAAGCTCCTCAACTACTAAATTCTTAAACATTGGCATTGTGTTAGATAGATTGAAATTGTCTGACTATAATTTTGTGCCTTTTAAATGCAAATACCCTTCAATCAATTCCATTTTGAAAAGGATGTTTACATTACCTGCATTATTTAACATGTCAAATCTAAAATAATACCTGGAGACTTTTCCAAAGAAGAGTTTTAGATAGCTATTGCATTTGAAAATAAGACTGGTTGATCTACCTCGTACACAATATAATATTTCTTTAAAAAAATAAACCTTTCACACACAAAACTGACTTGTATATCACATGCATAAACTGTTCTTCACAGAACAATTAAAACTACTGTGTGTAAGAGGATAGACACCCCAAAAACTGGCCATAAGTATAGGTAGTTCTCAACTTACAACCACATTTCTTTCTTGTTTTATTTATTCTATTTATATAATATTCAATTTCCATCAAACAGTGTGTGATCTGGGTACAGTTATTTTTAAACAATCATAATCCACATATTTGTTGTAGTATTCATCACAATAATATTGATAATATAATAATATAATAACAACAATACTTCTTTAACAACAAACATCTTCTTTAAGAACGCTCCACATTAATATTTCCCCTTTTTATGTCTCCTCCTTTCTAATTCTGTTTCTTTGTCTGGCCATTGATAAAATACATCCCATATCAAAAATATACTCAGTTTTTTCTTTATCCTTAATACTGAGTGTTAATCTATCCATTTCTGCGCATTCTAATATTTTCTTAATTAGATTCTCTGACTCTCATATCATGCACATACCATTCTTCACCTGTTTCACAGAACAATTAAAACTAATGTGTATAAGAGGATAAACACACACACCCCAAACTGGTCATAAGTATAGGTAGTCCTCAACTTACAACCGCAACTGAGCCTAACATTTCTATTGAGACGCAAGACAATCGTTAAATGGGGTGGGCCCCATTTGATGAAATTTTCTGACATAGTTGAAATGCCGAACCATGAACCACTATGATTGTAAAGAGCCGAGGTGGTGCAGTGGTTAGGGTGCAGTACTGCAGGCCACTTCAGCTGACTGTTATCTGCAGTTCAGCGGTTCAAATGTCACCGGCTCAAGGTTGACTCAGCCTTCCATCCTTCCGAGGTGGGTGAAATGAGGACCCAGACTGTGGGGGCAATTTGCTGACTCAATTTGCTAAAAATCTGTAAACCGCTTAGAGAGGGCTGAAATCCCTATGAAGCGGTATATAAGTCTAATAAATAAATAAATAAATAAATTGTTAAGTGAATCATACAGTCATTAAGTGAATCGGACTTTCCCTCGTTGACTTTGCTTATCAGAAGCTAGCTAGGAAGGTTATAAATAGTGATCACATGACCCCAGGATGCTGCAACTGTCATAAATTCATTCCGGTTGCCAAGCGCCCGAATTTTAATCACGTGACCATGAAGATGCTGAGATGGTCATAAGTGTGAGGACACATTTTGAGTGCTGTAATAGTTTCAAATGGTCACTAAATGAATTAGAATTTTAGAATTTGAATTATTCTTTTTCTTGTGCCATATCTGTCATCAGACATTGGTGATTAGAATTATAATTATAATTATAATTAGAATTAGAATTCTTTATTGGCCAACTGTGAGGATACATTTGGAGTGCCGTTGTAGTTTCAAATGGTCACTAAGCAAATTAGAATTAGAATTTTAGAATTTGAATTCTTCTTCTTCTTCTTCTTGTGCCATATCCATCATCAGATGTTGGAGATAGAATTAGAATAATTAGAATTGAAATTGGAATTAGAATAATTAGAATTAGAATTGGAATTAGAATAATTAGAATTGGAATTGGAATTAGAATAATTAGAATTAGAATTGGAATTAGAATAATTAGAATTGGAATTGGAATTAAAATAATTAGAATTAGAATTGGAATTAGAAGAATTAGAATTAGAATTAGAATTAGAATTAGAATTATTAGAATTAGAAAGAATTAGAATTATTAGAATTAGAAAGAATTATTAGAATTAGAATTATTAGAAATAGAATTAGAATTATTAGAATTATTAGAATTATTAGAATTATTAGAATTATTAGAATTATTAGAATTATTAGAATTATTAGAATTATTAGAATTATTAGAATTATTAGAATTATTAGAATTATTAGAATTATTAGAATTATTAGAATTATTAGAATTATTAGAATTATTAGAATTATTATGTATAGTGTAAAAAAAAACCCAACAAATGGTTGCAAAACAAGAACCACCTCTATGCAATGGACACCTGGAGCATCATAACAGGTCTAACAGGGTTTTCAAAGGGTCACTAAATGGATGGTTGTAAGTAGAGAACTCCTATCATTAAAATACTACATTCCAGGTGTTGGGAGGACTTGCCAATTCCTTGGGAACCTGGTTGGAACTCTGGTTTTCTTCCTTTCTGCAGTCCCAGCGCCGAGTTACATTTCACCTCCCCGATGGGTCCCAAGAAAGCTGCAGTGACAGCGGGCTTGGAGACCACGAGCCCAGCAGTAACACCAGTATGACCCACCCTTTGCCACTGGGTTTCCCTCAAGAGGAGTACTATGAGCAGACCTCACCCAACAGTCGGACAGAGGGAGATGGAAATTCAGATCCGGAGTCCAGTAAGTTGATTGTATTTTGGTCAATATTTGCTTTGAAACCCTCCAGGGAAAAAAAGTCTGGCTTGAGAAGGACTTAAGGCAAGAGAAATGATCTTTAACGGAAAGCAACCCAAAAAGTTCAGGTAAGTAGAAGGTCAAGATCGATGGTTTGTTTGTTTTTCTAGTTGCCTTTCTGCTTAAATTATTTTTCCTGTTGCTTGCTTGGGGTTATTTTGAGAGTCAGGTGATGGAACCAAATGTTCACTTCTGTTTGGAAATGGGGGAAGGCTAAAACCTTGGCAACCGGTAAATTTTAAAGCGTACCATGCTGATCTGGGGAGGGGACCAAAAATTAATAAGAATAGGAAATAAGAATCAGGAGCAATGGAGCTTGTAGGGTCAAGAAGAGAGTAACGTTTGCACAGAGCCTGGCCTTGAGTGGTTCTATTTTAATTTCAGTTACATTGTTGGGCAGAATACAAAGGCAGACTTTCCAGTTTGACTGGGCATTTGAAGAACCTAAAAATTGCAGCAAAGTTGACAAAGGTATGATACCCCACTTGAGTGATGATGATGATGATGATGATGATGATGATGATGATGATGGCGATGACTTGAATGTAGCTAATGCTTCAAACCTGCATTTTTAATACTTATGGATTGGATGAAATAATTTGTATATGATGTGTTTTCAAATTCTCATTGTTCCAGACAACCCATACTTCACTTCTTACATTATAAAACTTTGATTTTGATTTGATTTTGATTTTAGCTTTATTTGTATGCCGCCCTTTTCCCTGAGGGGACTCAGGGCGGCTCACAATTCAGGGGGAGAGAAGTACAAAACAAGTTATACACATAAAGACAATACATCGTTAAAAAGCACAACAGTCATACTATTCGGGTGGGGTTGAAGTCTTTAGCCCCAGGCCTGTCGGGACAGCCAGGTTTTAAGGGCTACGCGGGTTTGGAGGGTACGAATCTCCACGGGGAGTTCGTTCCATAGGGTCGGAGCAGCCACCGAGAAGGCTCTCCTCCGGGTAGTTGCCAGTCGACATTGACCGGCTGATGGAATTCGGAGGAGGCCTAGTCTATGGGATCTTATTGGCCTAGTGGAAGTAATTGGCAGTAGGCGGTCTCTCAAGACAGTGGAAGACTGCTATCAGGTCTCCTCTAGTCCTTCTTTTCATGAAACTAGACATACCCAGTTCCAGCAACTGTTCTTTATATGTTCTTTACAGAGGTGGGTTGCTCCCGGTTCGGCCCGAATTGGGCGAACCTGTAGGAGTGGCGGCGGGAGGCTCCACCCACCTACTCAGAGGGTTCTGCACATGCCCGAACTGGTAGTAAAATTATTAGCAACCCACCACTGGTTATTTATATAATCAAATGGCAAATGCTGTTACAGAAAACATAAAACTTTAGTAAGGACATGCTTTTCTTTTGAAGGATAACTATATATATTCTGTCTTGGTACAGTTCCTTAGCTGTACTGGTCCCCACCACCTTCAAAGTGGCATGCTAAAAATTAATTTGCAGAGATGGAGCAATTAATCTTACCAAGACACTACTACGTGATTGATCTTCTACATTTAAAATAATTAGCCTACACATAGGTGAGAGAATGTAATGGCTGAACACTTCACTACAAGCTTTGACAAAAGCCAACCTTTTAGGGACAACTACGGTGAATGTTCCATACATCACTTCTAGGGTACTCATTACTCAGATATTTGAATTAAAAAAGGGGTGGGAATGAGTGAAGATCAAAGGATCATAGGGTGGGCTGAACATTCCCATTTTAAATTAGTGGGTCTTTTGGAGAGTCAGAATGATAATGTATCATCATGTCTAGAGAACATGACACCTTAAGCCTTTAGGAAGTGGATCCTATCAGATACAAGCATCCGTCATTCTTTTTACAGGGGGAAAATTAAGAAGCGGTTATGCGGTGTTAGAAAAAGCAGATAAACTTCATAAATATAGATTGTCACAGATGTTCAATTCACACTTTGAGCCAGCATTATGTTCTTTTCCTCTGCAAAATATTTAAGTCCAGATGTATGCTCCCAGATCCTTCTAAGAATGTAAACGATCTACTCAATCATATCAAAGGCTCATCCAGATTCCTCTATTTGCAATGTTCAACAATTTTCTTGGTAAATGATAAGCAGGGCACAATAATTATAAAATATAGTCACGATCATGCTAATGTGAGAACTGTCTCACCCATGGGTTCCCCCCCCCCAGCAGTATACAACAGAGTTCCACAATTGTTTTTTTTTTGGTTCATCTGTCAGCTTTATTTCCATAACTAAAGATCTGTTGCTCACTTAAACATTATATGTTGCTGCCCTTACATTTGCAACATCTCCAATAAAAATCTACTGCTGCTGTCTTTATGCGCTGTTATACAGCTGTGCAGCTCAGCGCCCTCTGCATCTATAGGTAGAAATTCAACCAAAAGATAAGTAAAATGATACAGGAATGAATTAAATATATAACTGCCTATGAACTAAAGCTGCTTCTAGAAATGGTGCAAGTAGTGATCGCTGGGAATCAAGCAGGGGTGAAATGCTACTGATTTGGAAGTGAAAACTGCTACCAGTTCGGGCAAACCGGTAGTTCCGCCGATCAGGTTTACGACAATCAGCTGTGCCGCATTATTTCTAAATTGCTTGGCACAGCTGATTGTTGGAACCAAACCGGTAGTAAAAAAATGCTACCGGTTCAGGCGAACTGCAGTTCTGACAATCAGCTGTGCAACAATCAGCTGTGCCATGTGATTTCTAAATTGCTTGGCGCAGCTGATTGTTGGAACCAAACCGGTAGTAAAAAAAAATGCTACCGGTTCAAGCGAACCAATAGTTCCGGCGATCAGCTGTACAACAATCAGCTGTGTCGCACGATTGTCGGAACTACTGGTTTGCTCCAACTGGTAGCATTTTTTACTATCAGTTTGGTCGAACTTGTAGTTCCAATGATCAGCGCCTGTGGTGCACATACAGACAGAGTGTGCATTTGTTGTGCATGCGCACAAGGTGCACATTTGGCACACATGCGTGAATGAAGCGAGCCGGTAGCAGATGTCAGAGCATTTCAACCCGGGAATCAAGACTGGGAAGTTCTGTGGTTTTAAGGAAAGGCTTGTTCCTTCCATTGACCATATTTACCATGTGTTCATGTGACTCAAGAGCTGTGGTGGTGCAGTGGTGAGAATGAAGTATTGCAAGCTAGCTCGATTCTCACCGGCTCAAGGTTGACTCAGCCTTCCATCCTTCTGAGGACAGTAAAATGAGGACCCAGATTGTTGGGGGCAATATGCTGACTCTATAAACAACCTAGAGAAGGCTGTATAAGCACTGTGGAGTGGTACACAAGTCTAAATGCTATTGCCATTAATCATGAATGCATTTGAAGCCTCTATGACTTTGAAAGTAATCTGAAACTTCAGCCAGTTGGAAAATGCTGTGGTCAGACTTCCAAGAACTGGGCGTCTTATGGGTTATATATTGTAGATTTATTTTCTTGGATCAATTCCAGTTTATCCCAGGCCAAAGTTCAAAATACTGAATCCTGCTCCCTACCCCTAATCAAACCGGACGAGAATTCATGCAAACCCAGATCGGTCATCTGGAAAGAATACGAGAAAATTCTGCCATCGTCTTAACCCCGAGCATCTTCCACATTCAAGAATTTGCATTCCATATCGAGGATGGTTTGGTTCTCCTGGGTTTTTTAGAGTTTTGTAATTGTTCCTTCAGGCATCTCCTCATAATTTTACTGCAGTTGAGATTTATGACATTTAAACATCACCTGAAGCCTGTAGGAGGGGAGAATCATTTGCAAATGGATTAAATAATCCACAAGTCAAAATGAGCAGTCATTCGGATAAGAAGTTCCAAATTATTTGTTTGTTTGTTTGTTAATTTCGTCAAGCATGTATTAGATAACAGATATAAGCATAAACATGACTTTGAATACATGAAATGGATACGAATAAAAAGAAACATTAGGACAGGGACGATAGGTGCGCTTATGCACGCCCCTTACAGACCTCTTAGGAATGGGGTGAGATCAACAGTAGACAGTCTAAGGTTAAAGTTGTGGGGGTTTGGGGAAGAAACCACAGAGTCAGGTAGAGCATTCCAGGCGTTGACCACTCTGTTGCTGAAGTCTCATTTTCTGCAATTAAGTTTGGAGCAGTTTACCTTGAGTTTGTATCTACTGTGTGCTTGTGCATTATTGTGGTTGAAGCTGAAGTAACCATTGAAAGGTAGGACATTGTACCAGATAATTTTATGTCAGACTGAAGATGGCTTAGTTCTTTTAAGGCGTTGTTATGCCTTAAGATGGGCAACCGCACACATGTTTCAAACAAACTTTGTTAAATGAAGTTCTTTTTTTATGCTGAAAAGTAAAAGAAGATGATAGAGGGATTTTTTTTTTTGTGTGTGTGTGTGTATGTGTGTGTGGGCCATTTGGGAGGTGATCTTATCTTGGCCACCATCAATCCCATTTAGATTAGATACGATGCAGGTTTTATAAGAGAAAGAGGTCTTGCTAGCTCGAAGCGCAGCAAGCTCTTATCTTGTCAATTGTGTTTGAAAATGGCAGCCACGTGACTCGGCCAATCGAAAGCTTGGTGACACCAAGGCCTGGAATGTGTCACAGGCAATAAATAACTGTCTTTGCCCACAGAGAATAGGGCAGTCCTTCTCTTCACAATGAACTTTGCTTCTGTTTCTTTTCTTTTCTTATTTTTTTTCCAAAAAGCTGGCTGCCTACACCATAAAAAGAAGTTTGTAGGACACTGATATTTCTATTATTTATGAGGCAATGAGGCAATCCTTTTTTATGACCTTCTGGTTTTCTCCTCTTGGCCCTGCCTCACCTTCCTCTCTGTTTTATTCCAGGCTTCCCTCTTTTTTTTTTCCCTTGCTCATCTTTGGAGATTAAAAAGAGAAAAAAAATCATGTTTTTAGGAGGTTGATATCTTTGCTGTCTTTTCCACAATTTGTCGGGTTCAGAAGACAGGCTGGTAGCTTCTTTTGACATGTGGTTTTTTTTCCCCCTCATCAACTTGCACCTGCTCATTCAGAAGACGAGAGAAATAAAATGAAAAGAAAAAAAAACCTTCTTCTGGGTTGACATTAAAATAGCCTGCATTTTTGTGGCCTTATACAATGCAATAGCAGAGTTGGAAGGGACCTTGGAGGTCTTCTAGTCCAACCCCCTGCCTAGGCAGGAAACCCTATATCCTTCCAGACAAATGGCTATCCAACAACTTCTTAAAGACTTCCAGTGTTGGGGCATTCACAACTTCTGGAGGCAACTTCTGTTCCACTGATTAATTGTTCTAACTGTCAGGAAATTCCTCCTCAGTTCTAAGTTGCCTCTCTCCTTGATTAGTTTCCACCCATTGCTTCTTGTTCTGCCCTCAGGTGCCTTGGAGAATAGTTTGACTCCCTTTTCTTTGTGGCAACCCCTGAGATATTGGAACACTGCTATCATGTCTCTCCTCGTCCTTCTTTTCATTAAATTGGACATACCCAATTCCAGCAAAGTTCCGTTCTTTGTATGTTTTAGTCTCCAGTCCCCTAATAATCTTTGTTGCTCTTCTCTGCACTCTTTCTAGAGTCTCAATATCTTTTTTACATTGCGGCAACCAAAACTGGATGCAGTATTTCAAGTGTGACCTTACCAAGGCATTATAAAGTGTATTAACATTTCATGTGATCTTGATGCAGCCTAGAACTGTGTTGGCATTTTTGGCAGCTGCTGCACACAGCTGGCTCCTATTTAAATGGTTGTCCACTAGGGCTCCAAGATCCTTCTCACAGTTACAACTACTGTGTTCCCCCAAAGGGCAACTTAACTCATGTACGTGTTGCACCTAATATGTGTTAAGTTCCATTACGGAAAGTGTTGTGTAGGTCCCTATTGAACCCACCTTCAACCTCTCTTGGATGAGAGGTTGAAGGTGGTTTTGGTGTTTCCTTTATTACCTGTCAGCAGATATTTTTGTACGGTCCTATATTTAAACATAGGGCTTCTTAGTGCCTCTAAAATTAAGCAAATGAGCCAGTCCAATAAAGAAGGCTAATAAGTAATCTCAACCATTATCTTCCAGCGCTAATGGGTTCATTAAAGATCTCACTACACATGAAATTGACTCTTGCAGAAGAGGATATTTCAAGAAGGACATAAGGACGTCTAAAATTACAAATCCCGTTGCATGGAGGTGAATGTGTAACTGACATAATTAAGTGCTCTTTCAGCAGATATTCTGATCTAGAGTAAGAGAACAGGTTCAATACGATGTGTTCTGTGTGTGTGTGTGTGTATCAGTGTTGGGATTCAATTTTTTTTACAACCGCTTCTGTGGGCCTGGCTTTGTGGGTGTGGTGTGGCTTTGTGGGCATTGCAAGGGAAGGATGCTGCAAAATCCCCATTCCCTCCCCACCGCACTAACCTGCTTTCCAGCTTCGTTCTCCTGTTCAGGACAACAAAAGAAGATCAGCTGGGAGGCAGCAGGGGCGGGGCCAGCCTATTTGCCGGGTCTCTGAACTACTCAAAATTTCCACTACCGGTTCTCAGTCAGAACTGGCTGAATACCACCTCTGGTATGTACTGCAGGCAGGCAGGCAGGCAGGCAGGCAGGCAGGCAGGCAGGCAGGCAGGCAGGCAGGCAGGCAGGCAGGCAGATAGATGATAGATAGATGACTGATAGATAGACAGACAGACACATATAAATATAGATACACACACACACACACACACACACACACACACACACACAATCTCAGAGGAACACCTCTCCTTTGAAAAGGAACAGGATATATAAATAAATAAATATATTCTTTCTTTCTTTCTTTCTTTCTTTCTTTCTTTCTTTCTTTCTTTCTTTCTTTCTTTCTTTCTTTCTTTTTCTTTCTGGATTGGTCTTGAAGCATACTGACTGGTCACCTAGGTAAAAATATTGCAAAAATACAATACTTTGTATAGCTTGAAACAACTAATTTCAGTTTGTGCAAAGGCCAGATTACCCAATAGGTATGGAAAGGATTTTCTTTCATGGTTCTCATCGAAACCCACATTATTATTTTTTCATTTACAAAGTCTCTTCATATTTAATGAATATGAAGAGAAAGAGAATCGACAGATGGGTCCATCAAGGCAATTGTGTGCTGGTGTTCTTTTAGTACATAGATGTGGGGGAATTGAATAGAGCCATTATTGTGGCATTGTGTTACATCACCACTTTACGCCCATCCCGAAAAGTTTCTTCATTTTCACAGTTGTATAGCCCATATTTATAAACACATATATAATGGTGTTCAGTATACTCAAGTTAGTTGTATCTGTTGAATCAGGCCAGTGTGCATTGGGAAAAAAATATACTTTCATTTATTTTTGTTAAGGATGAAGCAAAGTTCTTAAACTTCAGAAACACAATATCATAAATATTAGATTAAAACAAGGTTGCAGGAAAGGAAAGCCAAAATTGGCCACCTTCATGTCAGAAATGCAAAAAAATAGAACCAATGTCTTGAATTTTGACAGTTATTTGCAGGAGAGACTTAAAATCTTTTGAAATATTCTTCTCCTGGACTTCATTACAAACCAGTATGCACCATTTTAAATAGAAAATTTAACTCTTAAAAGATTTGTTTCATTTTCTGTTTTATGTTTTAAATATTTGTAGGCAGTGTAAGATATATTTCTATATTCCTTGGATCTTTCTCCTATCATTTGTCTGTTTGTCTGTCTATATCCATCCATCCATCCATCCATCCATTCTTTCTGCCTTCCTTCCTTCTATCCTTCCTTCCTTTTCTGTTCCTCTTCTGTTACTTCATTCCCTGTCTTCACTCTCAATTATCCTTGCAATAATTTATTAGGGAAAGCATTTATATCATAATACAGCAAACATTCTTTAAAAAAAAAGTAAATAAATTAGAATAGATTGTACCATTCTCCAAATATATTATCCTGATTGTAGTAATTGAAACTTAATTTACTTAGCCCAAAATTGGAAATTACTTGAGTGTTGCGTGTGTGTGTGTGTGTGTGTTTTATTTGTGCTGATAAATAAATAAAGGGAGACTAGTATAGATCTATTTCAAGCTATTTAGCTCTCATCAGCTAGCCATACCCTTACTGGGAATCGAACCTGTGCTGTATTGCATTAGGCAGACGTCTTAGCCATTAAGCCACAGAGTTCGACTCCTTATCAGCCAAGCCAGGGTGAAAGGTATCTATTAGAGTTACAACCCCCCCCCCCGGTATGCCTACACACACACACACACACACACACACACACACACACACACACACACACACACACACACACACACACACACACACACATATATATATATATATATATATATATATATATATATATATATATATATATATATATATATATGGATATATGTCTGCATGTATGCTTGTATTGGAGTTAAATGGATGAGCAAATTTGTTATAAATGAAAGAGACATACAATACTATAATTTATTTATTTTAAAAAATAAAGTATCTCTACTTCCTTTCAAGGGACACGGTGGATCAGTGGGTAAGATGCTGAGCTTGTCGATCAGAAAGGTTGGCAGTTCGGCGGTTCGAATCCCTAGTGCCACACAACAGAGTGAGCTCCCATGACTTGTCCCAGCTTCTGCCAACCTAGCAGTTCGAAAGCATGTAAAAATGCAGGTAGAAAAATAGGAACCACCTTTGGTGGGAAGGTAACAGCGTTCCGTGTCCCTTTGGTGTTTAGCCATGCTGGCCACATGACCATGGGGATGTCTTTCACCAGCGCTATCTCTTCGGCTTTGAAACAGAGATGAGCACCGCCCCCTAGAGTCAGGAACGGCTAGCATATAAGTGCGAGGGGAACCTTTACCTTTACCACTTCCTTTCCATCCAACTAATCAGGACAAGCTACTGATGAGTTCTTAATCAACAACTATTACCAACTTTGAAAATTAATAATACATCTGAATTGAAAGCAAAAGTTTTTTTTTTAGTAAATGAGATAAGTGGTCAACGTTCTCTATTTTTGGACTAGGGAAAAAAAAAAAAGAAAACTTAAGATATGCAACCAAAACGGTTAGAAAAATCCAGCGAGATAAGTCAGTGCCCGAACCAGAGAGAGGAACTGAGTTTCTTTATTGGTAAAGGAAATATATTGATGGATGCCTCTAAGGTCATGCACGAAAACTTAACAACAGATGCATTGAAATGTTTCTGGAGGGAGGAAGAAGCCTGTGAATAAACTTAGAGGTATTAAAGATTATCAAGGGTGAAAGGTTTGTGTTGGGAAATAAATGGAAAAGATAAAAATAGCCGAACGGCCCAGCTCTGGGAGAACAAATATCAAAGGACGCAATTTCAGATGGTTTATATTGTCTCAGATGATAGGGGAATAAAGTGTTCATCAAAAACTCGATATTGGCAAAAGAGGCAGTGGGCCATAGCACTGCATGGCATTATTTGCTAAACAGATAGTTGTAGACAACTTCATCTATGCGGGGATATTGAATTTTTGTCAAAGCTGTGTCTTCTGCCACAGTCAGATGGCATTATGAGATATCAAAGGTCAGGATTATCGTCTGTCAAATAATGCATTGACCCTCTGTTGCCGTTGAAGATTGGTCTCATGGGAAAGAATGAAGAACAGGCGATCCTTGACTTACAACGGGTTTTTTTAAGTGACCGTTTGCAATTATAACTTCACTGACTTATAGTAGCAATAGCAATAGCAATAGCAATAGCAGTTAGACTTATATACCGCTTCATAGAGCTTTCAGCCCTCTCTAAGCAGTTTACAGAGTCAGCATATCACCCCCACAGTCTGGGTCCTCATTTCACCCACCTCGGAAGGATGGAAGGCTGAATCAACCTTGAGCCAGTGAGATTTGAACCGCTGAACTGCAGATAACAGTCAGCTGAAATGGCCTGCAGTACTGCACCCTAACCACTGCGCCATCTTGGCTCATTATGGCTACTGAATACTGTTGTAGCATCTGCGTGATCAGGTGATCAAAATTCAGATGCTTGGACACTGACGGCTCATATTTATGACTGTTGCGGGGTCCCGAGGTCACGAAGCAGTGACCACTGCCGACAAATCCTCTCTCTTTGTTTGTCTGTGTGTTTGCAGGGCTGATCTTTGATTCCATGAAGGACAGGCCCAACCTGCGGGAGCTGCCCAAAGCCTTTTGCCCCTTTATCCTAAGACCTTCAGGAAGGTCGGCCCTGCAAGCACAGAGACAAAGAGGGAGGATTTGTAAGCAACGATAGCACGCTTCTTCCTATGTTACGAAAAAATTGATAGACTGAAAAATGCTATTTATACTAACTTATAATAAATGTGCCTTTCAAACAGTCCGTATTTAAACATAACCAGAAAATGACGGTCCAGATAATACAGTCCATATTTCACTCCTTTTTGTTTAACGAATTTTCTCCTCCAGTTGAAATATAACTCGTGGGTCAGTAATGGAGAAAATAAGGCAGTTCTACTTACAATAGCAAGATCAATGATTAGAATTAACCCATCTTCCCTCCGTCCCTTCCTCCTACCCTCCCTCCCTCTTTCTTTCCTCCCTCTCTCTCTCCTTTCCTCCTTCCCTCCTTCCTTTCCTCCTACCCACCCTGCCTGCTTCCTTCCTTCTTTCTCCCCTCCCTCTCTTCCTCCCTTTCCCCTTCCCTCTCTCCTTCTTTCCCTCTTTTCTCCCTCTCTTCCTCCCTCCCTCTCTCCTTTTCTCCCTTCCTCCTTCCCTCCTTCCCTGCTTGATTCCTTCCTTCTTTCTTTCCTCCACTTCCTCTTTCCCTCTTTTTTCCTTCCTCTCTTCCTCCCTCTCTCCTTCGCTCCCTCCCACTCTTCCTCTCTAACCCTAACCCTAACCTTTCCCTCTCTCCCTCCCTCCTTCTTTCCTTTTCTCTCTCCCTTTCTCCCTCCTTCCTTCCCTCTCTCCCTCACTCTTCCCCTCCCTTCTTCCCTCTTCATGCAGCTTAAAAGCCTGCTCTTTTTGGCTAAGTCAAATATAAACTGCAGAAACTTCCTACTGTGCCTCTGCAAAAACATCTGCACATAAAAATGTGCCAAAGATGATCTGAATTAATTACACAAAGAAAAATGAAAGATTAAATTAAAGCCTGAGTCATCCTGGTGCAATTTAAAAAGCCATATTGTAGGTTACAAAGTTTGCAGCCGTTCCTTTCCACCGACAAAGCAATGTGCCTTTTTCTTTCCGGTTTCCTTCGCAACCTCCTCTTATAAATTAATGTATTTCTTTCATCAGTGAAAATTGTTTTAAAGTATTTTTTATTATTATTATTGTTATTGTTGGCATTTAACCTTAGGTTAGCAGAGAAATTTGACGCAATTACAATATTGAATCAACTTCGGCTTCTGCCCGAGCTAATTCGTTCTCAGCCATTGTGGAATAAAGACGGTTGTTATCATTGTGTGAGTGTTTTTTGTAGCTAGATTGGCAATTTTTAAGAAAATGCTTTAGATCAAATGAAAAGATCTTAAGTATTATTCTCATTCGTTTCCCCGGCCTCTATTGAGCTCAGCGAGGCGGTATCAAAAATAAGCTGGAGATGCAAATCTTTTCTGAAGGAAGTTGATGAGAGGGAGGAAAAAAAAGATTTCAGAAAGTTAGAACATTCGGCTAAAATGACTTTCCTGAGTGCACCGGCGTTGTGTATTATGCATAGTGGAGGGATAAAAAAAAATAGATTGCTTCCTGGTTCAGCAAATGCTTCTTAAGCTTCCCAATAAAATCAGTGTCTCCTCCAGGTCATAGCCTTATCTGATCCCAACAACTGATGGTAGTAAGTTCTCCATTTTCCAACTTTGTTTCCAAGCACTTATGTGATTTCCTTAGGAGCCACAGCAGTAGTGGTGGAATTCAAATTTTTTTTTACTACTGGTTCTGTGTGTGTGGCTTTGTGGCGTGGCATGGATTGGTGGGTGTGGCTTAGCAGGGAAAGGATACTGTAAAATCTCTATTCCCTCCTCCCTCCAGGGGAAGGATACTGCAAAATCCCCATTTCCTCCCAATCAACTGAGACTCGGGAGGCAGAAAATAGATGGGGGCATGGCCAGTCAGAGGTGATATTTACCGGTTCTCTGAACTACTCAAAATTTCCATTACCTGTTCTCCAGAACTGGTCAGAACATGCTGAATACCACCACCTCTGCACAGTAGAATATAAAAATTATGCCTTCTCCTAGATTCATCAGATCTTTAAATTAACATATAGTGATAATTTATTATGAGATCGACTTCTTCTTAGGGGTTACCATAAAGAAGGGTCAACCTTTTTTCTATAGCGCCTGAAGATAAGACATGAAACCATGGATGAAAACTAATCAAGGAGGGAACCAATCTTGAACTAATTAGAAATTTCTTGATATTGTGAATAGTTAATCAGTGAAACAACTTGCCTTCAGAAGTTGTGGATGCTCCAATTCTGGAAGATTTTAAGAAGGGATTGGACGACCATTATAGGGAGTATGACTAGAAGACCTCCAAGGTCCCTTCCAACTCATCACCGTATTTTTGTACTGCCAAACATTGTTGGCCAAGCACTGAAGTTTAATGATCAGCTTCCTATTGTTTCAGGATTATTTTAACATGATCAGTTTTGAAAAGGTGGAAAACATTGTGACAGGTTACAATACTTTCCAAACAGGACACATAATAGTTATCTTTTGAGAGCAACAAATTTTCATTTTAATGTATGCTGATTAGTGTACACTTAAAGGGACAATAAAGTTTCTACTCTATTCTTGATTCTATTCTTTCTCTTCCTTTTTTATAATTTTCTGAGCTAAGCACATGCTTTCAAAATGGTTGCTGTCACATATTAACTCTTTTCAAGGTCATCTCTTTATCTTGTCCACACAGATGTGAAATTATCTATCACCTGAATGCAGATCTAATTTTTTCTGTTGTCACAATGAAAACAACAGTTGATGCAAGGCTGAACAGAATTTTTTCCCTTTTAATTATATTTTATGCGATCTGCTGATTGTTGATGAAAATAAAATTAATGGTATTATGTAGCAAACCTCTCTAGCGTGATGAAGCTTATCTGTATCCCCAAGAAAATCCAGACTTCAGCATTTCCGAACTTACTCATTCCTGCTTTACAGAATTCTTGAAGATTAAAAAATAGTATATTATAGCCAATTGGCTTGGCATGTATTGGAATAAATAATTATCAGTGCATCAATCTCAGGACACACTGAGAATGTCTACTACACATAATTCAGCTAACGTCAAGTTAGAAGATCTCAGCGAAACATGCCATGTTAACCAAGCTCTCCTTAAGAGACACCTATACCAGAGTGTCAGGTGCCTAAGGATATTCATACAAATCTGAATTTAGGATCATAAATTTGCATATCTAGAAGATATGCCAGACATCATGCTACGCGTCTATCCCAGGTTCCATTTTTGTCCCTAAAAAGTTGACGACGGAAAGTGGATCTTCTCTTCAAACCCTTGACATTTTGATTTTCACACTTTCTTTATTTTAGCACTTTCATCACCTCTTTGTCTTGATTGCTCACACTTGGAGAAAAAAGGTTGGGTCAGTGTGTTGCAGTGTGTAGAATCTGATTAATGTTTAATGCGTCCATAACATTCCATATGACTTTCATTGTGGAGTCGCTTGTCAAAACCCCATCAGCTTACCTGGCTGAAGACGCATAAATGAATAATGATAACCTGTTACACTGTATAATCAACTCGGCTCTGATACATTATTAAACATTTGTTCCTCTCTTCTTTTTTTTTCCCCTGCTAGAAAAGTTTTTGAATGACAAGTCTTTGGGAAAAGAGGAAACTTGTTAGTTTCCTACTTTGGAAACGAATCTTATCCCATTGTTGAATTTTCAGGTTGTTATCATGGGCAAGTATCTACCTGCTTTGCAAATCCTTATGAGCTTACTGATTGGAATTGCCAACAATTTTGCTGATCAGTGTAGTAGTGAAATTTCTTTTCTTTCTTTTTAATTTGTTCCTGTTGCTGAAGTCTAAACTTAATGAGTGGATCTTTTCTTTGCAAGAATAGTTAAGGTAAGATGAGGTAATGAGTCTGCTTTCACAGGCCTGGGATCTCAGTGGGAGCAATTAAGTCTTTGTTGATACAACAAAGTATTAAAAATATTTTTCAACATATCGCCAGAAGATAACAGTGCATGGATGGACACACACAAACACACACAGGCATAAAAAAAAGTTTGATCTAAAAAGAAAATTATAATATTATGCCGTCATCTTAACAAAGCATTAAATATAAAGTCTGGAGGTTGTAGAATCAACAAATAATATCCCACCCTAATTAATCTTTCTGACATATATGCATCCAGATGTCATTAGAACAATTAATATACTAATAAAAGATGCCCAGTAAATAAAACATCCATGGTAATGGATGAAAGCAAAAACATGGGAGTCCTGGAGAACTCATCATGCCCCTGTATTTCAGTACCTCAATCTATATTGACTGAATTGAATAGATTGGTTGATTTATTGAATCAGAGTCAATGCCATCACTCTGCTAAACAACTAATTCCCACAACACTGTCAAATTATTTACTAAGACTGTATTATTATTACTATTATTCTCTTACTTCCTAGTACTTATTTCCTCCCACTTATGTCTATAACCATGTTGTTTGTATCTTTACAATTTATATTGTTTTATTTGTTCCTAGTATGATTTGATTGCTTATTAGTAACATATGACTATCAGAAAGTGTTGTACTGTATCTTATGATTCTTGATGAATGTATTTTACTTCATGTACTTTATGTACACTGAGAGCATCTGCATCAAGACAAATTTCTTGGGTGTCCAACCACACTTGGCCAATAAAGAATTCTATTCTATTCTATTCTATTCTATTCTATTCTATTCTATTCTATTCTATTCTATTCTATTCTATTCTATTCTATTCTATTCCATTCCATTCCATTCCATCCCATCCCATCCCATCCCATCCCATCCCATCCCACCTATTCTATTCTATTCTATTCTATTCTATTCTATTCTATTCTATTCTATTCTATTCTATTCTATTCTATTCTATTCTATTCTATATAATTGGATTTGAAAACACTAAAGCCCCCTCTGATGTTGCTTTTCAGTTCCTTTTATTGTAAACAAACAGGATCTATGTTCAATGTCCTCTCATTGCTTGTTGCTGTTCAGTCACTAAATTGTGTCTGGCTCTTTGTGACCCCATAGCATGCCGGATTCCCCTGTCTTTCACTGTCCCCTAGAGTCTGTCCAAACTTGTTGCCCACTGCTTTGATGACAATATATAGCCATCTCCTCCTCTTCCTTCCATCTTTCCTTCTTTTTGCTTCTATCTATCCTGACCTCATGGTCTTTCCCAATATATCCTGTCTTCTTAATTGGTTGCCAAAGGATTTGAGCTTCAGCGTCAGCACCCGTCCTTCCAAAGAAAGTCGAGGTTGATTTCCTTTAGGATCGGCTGATTTGATCTTGGCAGTCTGGGGGACTTTCAAGAGTCTTCTCTCCAGCACCACAATTTGAAAGCTTCAGTTCTTCAGTGCTCAGCCTTCCTTATGGTCCAACCCTCACACCCATAAAAATAGTATATTATAGCCAATTGGCTTGGCATATATTGGAATAGATAATTATCAGTGCATCAATCTCAGGACACACTGAGAATGTCTACTACACATAATTCAGCTAACGTCAAGTTAGAAGATCTCAGCGAAACATTCCATGTTAACCAAGCTCTTCTTTAGAGACACCTATACCAGAGTAAGTGTCAGGTGCCTAAGGATATTCATATAAATCTGAATACTGGGATAATCATAGCTTTGATATGCAGGAGGTGATTAGGGATTTCTGCCAGTTCTAGGAGTTGTTAGCCACAAAACCCACCACAATGACTAGATGGCCACAAAGAGGAAGAGTTTTGCTGCCTGTCCATGATCGCCTGGGACCGTGGCAGTCCAGATCTTCGCTAACCTTGGCAGCAACCCCTGGCAACTCTCATTTTATATTCCCAGAATACTTTTAGAAATTACATTATTCTGAAACATGAATGGCTGCTGTGTGCCTTTTTGCAAAAAAAAAAAAAAATTACACTCTGGCACATTTTCCTCCCAAAAATAAAATGGAGGCTGATTGGGCTGGATAAACAAATCCAGTTCTCTTTCCATGTGTCAGTGAAGTGGGCAGAAATCGTGGCCCAAGCAGATGGAGTAACAAAGGAGAGGGGAAAATCTTGCCCCACTTGAACTGGCAACCGACGGTTGCTCTTGATGAAAATGTGGATTTTACGCCCCTCGGCCTTGACCCTGCCTGTACATGCAATTTTTAGAATCTGTCAGAGGCTCTTGGAAATTGTGCTTGTTGAATATATCCTTTTGTTCTCTTTCCCCTCCTCTCCTTCTTGAAACGCAACAGTTCTTTCTCGTTGACTTTTAAGGAGAGACGTGGTTGCCAAAAACAAACAAACCCCCCAAAATGTTCTGCGTTCAGAAAATGAAAAAAACAAAAAAAAATAATAACTGCATGGGGAAAATTTGTTTGAGAATGTATCTCTTAAGGCGCCCCTTATTTACATATCAACTTCTTTCAGTATGTAAGAGAAATCACGCTGGGCGAATTATTTGTGTGGCAGGCATCCCTTTTTCATCTGGAGAAGACCAAAGCAATTTTACGGGGCTGGTGTTAGCTTCTCTTCTTCCATTCCTTTGTTCCATCTCTTGGCCTCTTTCAGTCGCTGATTAGAAAGGTTCATCACCAGCAGAAATCGGTGTGAAACACTCCCCTTGCTTGGCAAAGCAAAAGTTCTTGGTTCAGCGTTTGGGTTCCCAATAGGCTTTTCATCAAGGTTATGGGAAAGTCCATAAACTTTCTGCTGAATATTTAAACAAGTTGGAGGTCACAAGCAAACACATCACCACCAAGGACAAGCGAAATGAGATTGCAATCAGACGAACGGGGCGGGCGGGGGGAGACCCGGTGTTAAGCAGGTCTTTGTCTCTGAGATAATATCTGGCAACACAACTATCAGAAAGACAAGCTTCCCCTCTCTTCCTTCGGGTTTCTTTTCAGAGACTTAATTTTCTGAGCGTAAACTGCCAATAAAGCAAAAATTGATGAATAGGACTCAATAGTTTGATTGATTTTAGTCACTGGCTTTTCTTCAAAAACCGTGATTGAAATCCAGGCTTAACAATGCCAAAGCAGAATGGGTTGTAACAGGCTATTGTGTGTTTTATGTTGCGCCACACAAGTACCCCCCCTCCCCAAACACACACACAGGCTGGTTTTGCAGTCTTTAGAGTTTGGAGGAATAGCAACAACAACAACAACAAAAATGTCAAAGTCAAATCTTTCAAGTGGTGTCCCTGTAAGTAGATAATTTGGTATCAACATTGGAATGCTTTGGGGTGGATTAGAGGATTGGAGGATAAAAACATATGTACAAAGAACAGTTCCAGGAATTGGGTATGTTGAGTTTAATGAAAAGAAGGACTCGGGGTGATATGACAGCAGTGTTCTGATATCTCGGGGGCTGCCACAAAGAAGAGGGAGTCAAGTTATTCTCCGTAGCACCTGAGGGCAGGGCAAGAAGCAATGGGTGGAAACCAATTAAGGAAAAAACAAATCTAGAATTAAGAAAAAAAAATGTTCTGACACTTAGAACAATTAATCAGTGGAACAACTTGCCTCCAGAAGTTGTAGGTGCTCTAACTCTGGACGTTTTTAAGAAGAGATTGGACAATGATTGTAGGATTTCCTGCCTGAGCAGGGAGTTGGACTAGAAGACCTCCAAGATCCCCTCCAACTCTGATATTCTGTTAGTTTCATGATCATCTTCTTTTTGTGTTGTGGGTGCTCCAGCATGGGAGGTTTTTAAGACAAGTTGTCTGAAATGTGCATAGGGTTTCCTGCTTGAGTAGTGGGTTGGAATAGAAGACCTCTAAGGTCCCTTCCAATTCTGTTATTCTGCTGGAGAAACTGTGCACTGGACATTGTTTCATTCAAGACATCCCAATGATTTGCTGTGTTTTCATACTAAGGGTTCCTCAACTGTAGCAGGAATGCCCAGTCAACCTCTGAAAAGGCTGTATATCAACTCTTGTTTCTCTCCAGCCAGCCAGCAGAGAACAAGGTCCCATAGCTATGTGCTCTTCCATCCAACTGCGCGTTCTAGCCCAAGGCAAAGTTAGTTGGAGGGCACGTAAGCCCCCCCTCGGCAAATTCCTCTTTACAAAATTGGAAAACACAGCAGGGAGAAATGAAGGAGGACTCCTCTGGCTACTAAATCTCCACACGTCTGAGAGCTCCAGAATCTTACTAGCAGAAAATGACCAGCAGAAGCAAAATTCCAACTTTATGAATAAAGAAATGATTCAAAGTTTAAGTTTGTTTTGCTCTAACTCATATTTGCAGGTTGTTGCGTGGAAAAACCCATCGAGGTTTCTATTAGTGGATTGTTGTTCAGAAGGTGGGCATTCTGTTGTAGGGAGTTAGCACCCACGCCGCTCCTAGAAGAATGAAATAGTGTAGGAAACATTAAAAAAGGGAGATTTAGATTTAGATTTAGATTTTATTATATTTATATGCTGCCCTTTTCCCCCGAAGGGGACTCAGGGCGGCTCACAATTCAAATCAGGGAAAGGGGGTAGAGACAAAAAATAAAAAACGAAACATAACAATACATAATTTAAAAAACACACAACAGTCATACTATTCGAGACGGGGGCAACAGCTCTTTAGCCCCAAGCCTGTCAGAACAGCCAGGTTTTAAGGGCTTTGCGGAAGGCCTGGAGGGTGGTGATGGTTCGAATCTCCACGGGGAGTTCGTTCCAAAGGGTCGGAGCAGCCACAGAGAAGGCTCTCCTCCGGGTAGTCGCCAGTCGGCACTGGCCGGCGGATGGAATTCGGAGGAGGCCTAATCTGTGGGATCTAATCGGTCTAGTGGAGGTGATTGGCAGCAGGCGGTCTCTCAAGTCTCTCAATATTGTGTTTCCTTGGATGAGAAAAGGAGAACCATGTTTTAAAAGCAAAGTAGCTCCCTGCATCGCTCTGCCCTTCTTCAGCTCCAGGCTGATGGGATTAAGACACGGGCCTCGGGACATGAGAGGATTAGCCCTCTACCCATCTCACCACATGGCACCTGGAGAGATTACATCACCCAGCAAGGCTCAACCAAGCCTGGGACTCAGGACGGCCTACAGAGTTGCCCCTGCATGGCCCCATGGGAGTCTGACAACCAATCAGAGTGCAAGTTCAAATTCAAAAGCCCAGAGAGGGTCTAAAACTCAGGGACTCTCAGCATCTTCTTCCCTTTTTCCTTCTTCACCCAACATCTTCAAGGCAGGTGATCCTGTCCACCATTAAAACCATCTTTCCAAACAGCCTCCATGTTTCCAGTGTCTTTCGCCCCACTTGGAACTGAACCCAGAATGACATTTCTTCTAACACCGTGTCTCGGAAATCAGGATTTGAGGAACCATCAGAGAGATTGCAAAACAGAGTGGATTATTTCTGAAGAATAATAATCAGATGGAGCAGGGAGCTTTCTTTTTTCTTGTTTTGTTTGTTTGAGGGGTTCTTCCTTCCAAGAAAGATCCAATAAACAGCCAAGGGAAAACAGAGTCAGCTCAGGGATTAAAACTGCCACCTGCAATTCAGGAGCTCACCATATGGGACAGCTGGACTTTGATTCCAGCTTCTCCTGTCACATGCTGTTTGTCCATGACTTTGCTTAAGCCATCATCAAAGCCCTGTAAATTGCTCAGCAGCCGTTCCTCCTGTGATGATACATTCCAGAAATTAATTTTACATTGGGGTACATCATCATCACTTTGCCTGGAGACAAATGGAAATCAGTTTTGTTGCAGGGCCCTGACTTCTAATAAACTGGCAGAAGGAGGGGGAGGAAACAATCAGTGGTAGGTTTCAAAAAATTTTGGAACCTACTCTGTGGGTGTGGCCTTCTTTGTGGGAGTGGCTTGCCAGCCATGTGACCTGGTGGGAGTGGCTTGCCGGCCATGTGTTTTCTCTCTCTTTTTTCCTTCCTTTTGTCTCTCTCTGTCCCTTTTTTTCTTTAATCTCTCACTCTTTTTCTTTCTTTTTCTTTGTTTATTTATTTATTTCTTCCTTTCTTTCTCTTTCTCTCTCTCTCTGTGTCAGTCTGTCTCTGTGTGTGTGTGGGGGGGCAGTGGTGGGTTTCAAAAAATTTTGGAACTTCTTCTGTAGGTGTGGCCTGCTTTCCGGGTCCACTGGTTGAACCTCTTCTAACCGGTTCGGTAGATTTGACGAACTGGTTCTACCGAATAGTTGCGAACTGGTAGGAACCCACCTCTGGAAACAATGTATATTTACATTGTATATATTGTATGTATATGTTGTAGGGACCATAGGACTGGATTGGAATTCCTGTTTGAGGTCAGGACTGGGATTTTGGCTCCGCCATCCTTACAGCAGCTTTGGGCTTCAGAAGACCTTCCCTCCAAAGGGTTCACCTGAATCTTTCTCCCATGGCCTCAAATGGCATAATATTTAGACCAGCTGTCCCAAAGGTGCTTTTAAAAAGACAACTGGACTTTCTTGATTTTTTTTCAGTTCTGAAAAACCAGGAGAGGCATGATAGCAGTGTCCAATATTTGAGGAGCTGCCACAGAGAGGAGGAGGTCAAGCCAGCAGATTCTGAAAGGTTCTGGAGAACTGGTCATGGAAATTTGGAGTACTTCGGGGAACTGGCAAATACCACCTCTGGCTGACCCCAGAATGGGGTGGGAATGGATATTTTGCAGTATCCTTCCCTTGATGTGGGGTGGGAATGGATATTTTGCAGTATCCTTCCCCTGGAGTGGGGAGGAAATGGGGATTTTGCAGTATCCTTCCCCTGGAGTGGGGAGGAAATGGATATTTTGCAGTATCCTTCCCCTGGAGTGGGGAGGGAATGGGGAATTTATAGTATCCTTCCCCTGGAGTGGGGAGGGAATGGGGATTTTGCAGTATCCTTCCCCTGGAGTGGGGAGGGAATGGGGATTTTGCAGTATCCTTCCTCTGGAGTGGGGAGGGAATGGATATTTTGCAGTATGCTTCTCCTGCAGTGGGGAGGGAATGGATATTTTGCAGTATCCTTCCCCTGCCATGCCCACCAAGCCCACAGAACTGATAGTTAAAAAAAATTGAATTTAACCACTGTGTCGAGCTATTTTCTAAAGCAACTGAAGGCCAGACAAGGAATAATGGATGGAAACTCAACAAGGAGAGATTCAATCTGGAAATGAGGAGACATTTTTTGACAGTGAGAACAATCCACCAATGAAATAGCTTGACTTCAGAAGTTGTGAGAGCTTTGTCCCTGGAAGCTTTCAATAAGAGACTGGATTGCCATCTGTCAGAAATGGTGTAGGGTCTCATTAGGGTTGGACTAGGCGACCTGCAACTGATTAACTCTTTTAATCTGAAAATCAGTAAAGTAGATAGATAGGTACCACTTTGGTGAGGAGGCAAGATGGTGCTCTGTGCAGGCAGTCAGATTCCTGTTGGCTCTGAACCTTCTCGGTTGTGGTACCTGTTTGTGAAGCAGCTCCAGGAAAGGAGGAGACCTTGGGTGATGCTGCAGGAAGTGCCACTCATCTTTCTCTCTGGTGTGAAGCCAGCTTGCCCTCATGTGGCACACATTGGGAAGCGTGCAAGTGTGTCCTGTAACAGGGTTTGGTATTTTGGCAAGCCAAATGATACTCTGCCATGGCATTGTAGTCTCCGGGCTCCTGTACAAATGCTGTATGCTAATAATAATAATCAGAACGTGGAGGTTAGAAAGGATAGCTGACAAATAACCCATAAGACGGCAATTAAAAAACCCACATCTATTTCTGCTGAAGGAAACTATATGGATGTGTTCCTGCAGTCACAAGGGCACCGAGCTCAGCTTGAAGGAAACTTTACCTTCATCTTTTTAAATTTCTCCGAAGAAGAAGAAAAGCTTCGACATTCAAAAATCCATTTATTATTTATGATCAGTTTCTGGAATGGACTGTGATAGTTATGTCTGCTCTTCAACCAAAAGACTGAAGATGCTGTTCTCCCTTTTTTTTTTATTCCTGTAGCAGTGGGGGGAGAAAGGAGGTGCGTGGGTAAGGATTCCCCAGTGGGAACTGGGGAAAAAAAAACCTGCAACATCTCTCTTGGCTCCAAATAATAAAAGCTGCAAATGCTTTTTTACAGAAAAGTGGTTTCCAAGCCTTACCCTGGATTTTGTCTTGAATCTCTGACATGAAAGTGTGAACAAGCCATAAGACGCTTATCATTCTTCATTCCAGGCCTGCCACTTGCTTGATTCCAGAGCTCAGCATAGTGAATACAGCTCAGTCTTTTGAGAAAGATAAATTTAATATGTTGGCAAATATTCTCTGAATGGCTTCGGAGATTTGTTTTTCGTATGTATCACCAGCTGCAGGTCACTTTGGTAACATTTTTTTTCTATGAAACACATGAAGGAAGTTGGCACCCACCCCCTCTCCTCCTAGAAAAATGAAATATCCTGGGAAATACTGAAAGGCGGAATATTATATTTCCCTGGATAAGAAATGGAGAAACATGTTTTAGGTAGGAAACAGACTCACTCTTAATAGCCCCCACCTTTGTCAATAGGCCACTAAAATGCCCGAGCCAGCCCATTCTACATAACAAAGATCTCCCCTCTTCAGATCCAGGGTCATGGGATTAAGGCATGATAGTATTAGCCCTTTACCCCATCTCACCACAGGGCTCCTGGGAAGAGCAATGCTCAACCAAGCTTGGGACTCAAAAGAGACACAACCTACAAAGTTAGCTAACCCCACCTCCAGCCCAGTTCCACCACAAAACCGTGAAGCCCTTATCTGTGCCGACATAAGTGCGGAGGCAAATCCGCGCCGTCCGAAGCGCTAAGAAAAACATGACCCTACCGTGATAACATAACCGCGGAGGGCAAATCCGCGCCTACCGAAGCACCCTAACCCTAACCCTAAACCTAACCCTAAACCTAACCCTAAAGCAAACCCCTAAACCTATTCCTAACCCTTACCTTAATTTAAATTGGCTGTCTGCTGCCGCATTGTTTTAAAGCGGCCTTCTGTCGCTGCGCTGTTGTCGCGGCGGTGATGACGTCGCGGCTTTAGCGACGCGGTTTAATCAGCTATTTTGACGAGCGCGGTTTTGTCGTGCCACGCCCCACCCCACCCCTGGGAGTCTAACAACTAATCAGAATACATTTCTTACACAGGAACAGGAAACCGAGAGGTGGGATCGAACAGAGAATATAAAAAAACCAGGAACACACACACACACACACACACACACACAGAGAGAGAGAGAGAGAGAGAGAGAGAGAGAGAGAGAGAGAGAGAGAGAGAGAGAGAGAGAGAGAGAGAGAGAGAGAGAGATACCTTCAATGTTTTGAATAGACACTTGGGGATGTCCCAAAGATGCTTTTTCAAGAGGCAAGTGGACTTTCTGCCTTGTCTTTGGAGACGCTTCACTTCTCATCCAAGAAGAGCCGAAGAAGCTTCTTTGGTGAGAAGCAAAATGTCTTCGAAGGAAGCCCAGTTGCCTCTTGAAAAAAGCAACTTTGGGACAACCATGACCTAGTTGAAGAAGAATCTCCAAAGGCATTCTTGGGGATGTCGCAGGGCCAATTGGCCGCAAACAAAAACCACGGGTAGTCCTCAACCTGTCACATTGATTGGGTCTGTAATTTCCATTGCTTAAGTGATGTGGTTGTAAAGGGGAGGTCTCTGAGAGGTGCCCATCAAGAAGGGAATCCTGAAGGCCATCATATCCACCACTATGAGTTCAGGTGGCTGCTTGAATGAATGCTTCCTGAGGACAAAGGCCTCTAAAAGCAGAGGTTCCATAGAAAAGTTCTACCTTTGTAGATGGCCAAATTCTGGATCGGATGGTCTTCTGAAACAGTTTCCATGACTGGTTTGTGAATTAAATCCCTTGGTCACTTTATTGTTCTTTTTTCAGCTGGATGGTTTGATGATAAGTTTGATCCTGGTTATGATTCCAATAAAGGAGAATGTTTGTAGTTTAGGATTGAAATGAGGAGTCCTTGGTACTTCTTGAACTTGGTTGTTTCCTTGAAGATGTTTCATTACCCAACTATGTAACATCATCAGTGCTAGAAGATAGTGGGGTCTGTGTGGTGGTGATGGTGGAGGAGGAGATAAAGGAGGAGGAGGACTATGGGATTCTTGGTGCACTTTGAATTTACTTGTTTTCTGGCAGATGTTTCATTACCCAACTACGTAACGTCATCAGTGCTAGAAGGTAATAGGGCAGTGGTGGGTTTCAATTTTTTTAGAACCTCTTCTGTAGGTGTGGCAAGCTTTGTGGGAGTGGCTTCATGGCCATGTGACCAGGTGGGAGTGGCTTGCCAGCCATGTGACTGGGTGGGCACGGCCAACTTGTAAAATGTGGTGAAACTCACTTAACAACGCTCTTGCTTAGCAACCAAAATGTTGGCTCAGAAACTGGCATTTGAAGCATGCAAGCTGTCAAGTTATAAGACCTTTGCACCCCTAACCCTTTAGAAAAAAAACCCAGGGGTGTTCAAAGTTGACAGCTTTAAGACTTGTGGACTTCAACTCCCGGAATTCCTCCTCTCGCTCTTCATATTGATGATGTGCAGACGGGTGGGGTGAGGGAGCTGGAACCGGTTCTAAATGGCACTGTAGATTTGTGGAACCTCTTCTATAGAAGAGGTTAGAACTGGCAGGAACCCACCCCTGTAGTAGGGCTTGTGTGGTGGTAATGATGGAGGAGGAAGAAGAGGTGGAGGAGGTAGATGAGGATGAGGATGATGACTATAGGGTTCTTGGTGCTCTATGAGCTCGGTTGTTTCTTGCAATTGCTTTGTTACCCAACTATGTAATGTCATCAGTGCTAGAAGATAGAAGGGTGATGGTGGTGGAGGAGGAAGAGGTAAAGGAGGAGGAGGGGGAGAAGGAGGATTATGGGATTCTTGGTGCTCTGTGAGCTGGGTTGTTTTCTTGCAGTTGCTTTGTTACCCAACTATGTGACATCATCAGTGCTAGAAGATAGCAGAGGAAAGTTGAATTAAGTTACAGCCCCCAATGCCCCTGCGTGATCTGCATTCCCTGTTCCATAGATTCCCACAATTAACCTCTTCTTTTTAAATACTGAATTTACCAAGCTCCATCCTTGCATTTCAGCAAGTCGTTTTCTTATTAGTCTTATTAATGTTGTTTTTTTTCCAATGTGAAACTTTTGTGCTCTGCTCTAGGAACAGACAAATTTCTAATTAAAGCCAAAGGATAATATGAACAATTAAATGGTAGTGCAAATGCATTTTAGCATGACTGCTGTTGAGCAGATTTTAAGGTCACTGATTTAAGGGCTAGATGAGAGATGAGCTATCCCAGTTAATTTGAAGGGGGGAAAAAGGGGAGTGTTTTTAATAACCATTTGAAGGTTCTTCTGGAGGCTGTTACAAGCTATTTAACCAGTCACATAGAATAAAAATATAACGTGATCATTATGATATGGATGTGAGACTCCTGATTGCTTTTAATAATTATCCCAACTATATCTTCATTGTGAATACGGGTTCTGCATTTAGTCCCCTGTTGCAATATAAAGACCACAGGAAGAGGAAATAAATGGATTTAAACACATCCTTCTGAAAAATTCCTCACCAATGGAGAATTATTATACCAGAAAGATTAACCAGATACTTTATCTTTTGTCCCTCGAGGCTCTAGATTTCTTTATAAAATGTAATTTTCATTCAGGGGAAAAGCATTAACATTTGATTTCCCACCTTGAAGTTTAAATGATCTACTCCATGAAAGGCTGTATTGTATGATTTTACTGCATATAAAGATCAACTGCAAGTAATTCAATTCAGGGTTACTGATTATTATAAGATTTAAGATTAAATATCCTAAATTGTATTTCTTGGAATACATCCACTACATTTTTATCATGTATTAAAGGGAAGGAGGAGGGGGAGAAGAGAAAGACAAGAAGGTGAAGGAGAAGATCAGTTAAGAAGATGAAGATGAATAGAGGAGGAGGGAAAAGGAGGAGGAGGAGGAGGAGGAGGAGGAGGAGGAGGAAGAGGAAGAGGAAGAGGAGATCAATTTAGAAGATGAAGATAGATGGATGGATGGATGGATGGATGGATGGATGGATGGATGGATGAATGGATGGATGGATGGATGGATAGGAGAAGATCAATTTAGAAGGTGAAGATGGATGGATGGATGCAGAGGAAGAGATCAATTTAGGTGAAAAGGGGTGGATGGATGGATGGATTGATCAATCAATGGTGAGGAGATCAGTTTACAAAGTGAATATGATGGATAGATGGATGGATGGATGGATGAATGGATGGATGGATGGATGATGATGATGAGATCAATTTAAAAGGTGAAGATGGATGGATGGATGGATGGATGGATAGATAGAAAGAGATCAATTTAGAAGGTGAAACTGGCTGGCTAGATGGATGAATGGATGGATGAGGAGGACCCTCTTTTAAGGATAGAGATGAAGAGTGACTTTTTCTTGAGCTTCAAATTATCCCATTTTCTAGTTACATTTTCAACTGTCCAGGCTGTTTGTTCAGTCTCTGTTTGTGTGTGTGTGTGTGTGTGTGTGTGTGTGTGTGTGTGTGTGTGTGTGTATGTGTGTGTGTGTGTGTGTGTGTGTGTATACATTTACATTTCCAAAAGAGGAAATTTATTAAGTACTGTTTTTTCCCCGTGTTTATATAACATTAAATTTTGCATGTTTGGGGATGGTGGTGTTCTTTTATATTTTTTGACTAAACATCTTTAATGTGTTCCTACTTCGTTATTGTTTCTAGTAGTGATCAATAAAAGAAATAGGATTTAACTATGCTGGAAAGGGAGAAGGCCATTCAATATTGGTAAGGAGAAATAGTTGGTGATTTCTATTTATAGGACAGAATGTGATACAAGCCCAATTATTTCTGCCCAGAATTTCTTTTTTTTTTTTTTTTAGGTAGAAAATGGTATATAATAATTGTAAGTCATAAGGTTAAATCACAATCAGTAGGTTAGGCTTTGCTTTCTTGAAGAAAAGGGGGGAGGGAAAGCATATGACCGATAGCAAAAAGGAGGAATTTTTTTTTGTCTGATTGCTGGACAAATAGATAAATTTGGCATCTATTTGGACATAAGGAATTGTAGTTATCTATTTATAAAATGCTTAAACAACCTGAATCTTAAAGGACTGTACTGACTTCTAGTGAGCCATAACACTGATCTATTTCATCCAGTTTTGTTAATACACTCTAGCAATAGCAATAGAACACTTGGGCTTATATCATCATCTCCTTTTTATGAACCCCATAAACCCTTGCAGGGTGGAGTCTGGGCAACTGAATGGAGCGGAGTATTTACTAGCCGGATGCCCTTCCTGTCGCCAGTGCAGAATTTTATTCAGCAGATTGACATTGTGCCCAGAGAGAAATATCTGCCTCTACCAAGGATCGAACTCTCAGCCTCCTGATTCTGAGGTGAGAGCTCCCCTCTAGGCCACCGCGCCACTCAAATAACACTTAGGCTTATGTACCGGTATATAAATGCTTTCACAGTCCTCTCTAAGCGGTTTACAGAGTCAGCCTCTTGCCCCCAACAATCTGAGTCCGCATTTTACCCACCTCGGAAGGAGGGAAGGCTGAGTCAAAATGGAGCCAGTGAGGATTGAACCCCTGGCAGTTAGCAGAATTAGCCTGCAATGCTGCATTCTAACCACTGCGCCATCACGGCTCCTAACTCCAATTATTCTTTTTCAATAGTCATCACAGATTCTTTTGTAGTCTAGTCTAGAGTTGTGATGGATTAATTCAGGTCCCCAACCCTTGGACCGTAGAGCAGCACCAGTCCATGGCATGGCAGCAATAGGTCCATGCAGAACAAGCAAAGGTCCATCTGTGGGATGCAGGCAGCACATGACACCATACCCCCCTCTGGTCCACGGAGAAACCTTTCTCCATGGAACTGGTTCTTTGTGCACAGAAGGATGGGATCCAGCCCCTGGATTACACGAGTGGTAGGTATTTGACCAAGTTTCATTTGTTTAAAGCTCAAAGCATAGAACATAGGATGATAAGGTTGGAGAAGACGATGGAGGTCTTTTAGTCCAACCTCACTGCTCATGGCAGGAGATACTATACTGTATCTCCTGTATACTGTACTATATGGCTATCCGTTCTGACCCCCCTCGTCCCACACCAACATACTCCGAGCCAAAGATAAGTTACGGCATTTAATTAACAGACAGACATGTCCTTGGCAGCAAACTGGCACAGATAAGCCCTGGCAGCAATCCAGCCTGCCAAGCTCACAATAATGTTCTCTGACATTAGTTCCTGCGTTGACTTCTGCAAGAGAGGTGTGTGCACAAGTAGTCCTTTTATAGCCTGAAGAGGAGCCTAATGACCACCAGCTGAGTGCAATTACCTCCTGTAACTGTGCATCTGTTCCTTACGCCTATTAGCTCTTTGGTGCCGGGCATCCAGGAACAACTCACTGCTGACCTCAGGCTCACACTCCCTTGTCTCCTCCCTACTGGTCCAAGGCTCAGGCGCCTCCTTGTGGCCAACCAGCCTCTCTGCGCCCTGCTCAGAGTCAGAACCCTGTCCAGGATCCTCCACATCCTCCAGAGCCGACTCATAGGGCCCCTCGCTGTCGGAGTCTGGTGGCAGCTCCAACGGCTCCTGCTGGGCCACAACAGCTATCCATTGCCATTTTTTGCAATTGACAACAAAACTCTTAGGTTTCATTCATCTCTCAAACTATGAATTCTGTAGAAGTGTTGTTTGCAATGAGTAAAAACCCCGTGACTACATATAGCAAAACCTTGTTTTAACAGACCATTCAAAGGATCGGTTATCCCAGAGTGTCCATTAAATCTGAAAGTACAACATTTACAGTACATTATGTCATTTGGGTAATGAGGCCATTATGCAAATGAGGGAAATCAGGTCATTTGAATCAATTTACATCATTTCTGTAATGTCATCGCTACACAAATAATGTCAGTTGACGCAAATGATGTAAATCTAATGTAATTTAAAGTAAATTTAAGTGTCCCAGCTGGATTACTTCGGATAGAGTAAACTTGTCCATTGCTTGTGGCGATATCCAGATGGAAATTTTGCCTATTATATTCCGGGTACATTAGATCACTTCAGTTGGATATTCATAAGTAGATTCCATTAAACAAACAAACAAACAAAAAGTGACAAATCTTTTTGTTGTGAGGTCTTGGAGTGAGGGGGGGGGAAGAGATTAGTAAGAGTTGGGTGCTGCGATTCCTGCTGGAAATTATGCTACAGATACATTATTATCTGTAGCTCAATTAGTATGACTGCAGGTCATTCCAGCTGTATCCAAGTAGGTGACCAGCATGATAAAATTTAGCTTAATGAGAGTCAGATTAATAATCACATAAGCATACTTTAATCAGATGACAAATTTGCACACTGTCGACGCTCTTAACATTTGGAAGTCTGATTTGGAAACCAAAAGGATAATGTAACTATGGTCTAGTGTTTGGGAATTCCAATGCTGTGGGTTAAATTAGGAATTTCAAACTACTTCCGCTACATTGCCAAGAAAATTCTTTGAATGTATTAACAAGAATCAAAGATATATTTACTTAATGATGTTGATATGTGATGATAAATAGGAAAAATGATTCGGTGTTATCTCTCCCTTCCTTATTTGAATAAGGAAGGGAAAGATAAACTTATTGAATAAGCATATTTCTTTTAAGCTTATTTTTCAGGAAGGTTATCAGCGTGATAAAACCTTGCTTATTCAAAAGCTCTTATGAAAACAAGGAAATACAAAGGAACAAATTGCTTTGGTATCATTGTTTGAGAAAGGCAGAAGGTGGGAAAGAAGAAAGGAAAACTTTCGACTGTAACAACTTAACCATTATTGGTTAAATTGGTCCTTGGGCAGCTCATGTTGAAATTTACTCTCTTGCAAGTTCCTAAGAAAAGAAGAAAGTGCACAAATCTGAATATATCGATGCAATGCAGAATCAAATATGAACATACTATTCTCGCTTTAGCTGTGTGTGAACAGTAGTACCTTGCAAGATGCCGTGACATTTCAAACAAAGGGAGAATGCAATATTGTCCTCCCCCCTTGTCCTTCATAAGATATTTTTTTTAAAAAGAATCTCATAAAATAAAGATAAAAGGTATTGTATAATTTTTAATCACAATTTTAACTGAGGACAGAATCTGTATATTTGAAATACGTAAAATATATAAACTATCATTATGGTTTCAATCTCTTGTGCTGAGTATAGGTAGCCTTCTTTCCTTCCTTCCTTCCTTCCTTCCTTCCTTCCTTCCTTCCTTCCTTCCTTCCTTCCTTCCTTCCTTCCTCCCTCCCTCCCTCCCTCCCTCCCTCCCTTCTTCCCTCCCTCCATTCTCCCTTGTCCTTTCATTCCTTCTAATTTTTCCTTCCTTCCTTCCTTCCTTCCTTCCTTCCTTCCTTCCTTCTTTCCCTCCTTCTTCTTTTCATCACCTTGAATCCTGAAACTGCGTCAGTTTTAGATAGCAAAAATGTTTGTGTATTTCCTTTGCGGATGTTTTTACTTAATACAGGCAATTCCTATTATAACCCATTTTTGTCTTTCTAATTAGAAATTTGTATTGCTGGATTTTAAAGCACATATTTCAGTGAATAATTTCGTTTGGCTCTATTATTGCACAATTTCATGTAGGCTTATACTAAAACATTAGTCAAAGTATGCAAACATTGTTCAATGTAACAGAAGTTATTTCCAACGTTCGGTATCCTAAAATTGTTTGACTGTCATCTTACCTCCCTTTTTAAAAAAGAGTTTCTTGAATTGTAATAGCTGCCTTTATTACTTTTTATAGTTGTTATGAGCTGTTGATGAATTATAGCGCCTACTCAGATGTTACTCCATTATAATTACACAATTTATTCCCGTAACTGTCCCCTCATTCCTTTTAGTCACCAACTCATCCAATGTCCAGGCTGCATGTCATGAAGTTACGAATAATAATTCATTGTGTAATTTGTTAACCAGGAAAGACCCAGAAGAAGAAAAATCATTTCATTATTACAAAAAACATAAAATGATTATCTAAGGTGTAATTAGAAAAAGGGCTAATCTTTTCTCCATACTCTGTTTATTACCACATCTCTGTTTGCACAACATTAGTGTTTACTTCTTAGTCATTACATTTGTTTGATTTGGCTAAGAGAATGAAAAACTTACACTAGATTAAAGAAGAGAGAAGAAAAGAGCTCCATAGATTAAAAACGTAAAAATATAAACAATACCCTACTGGATCGTATCCTTATCATCCAATCCAGCAATCTGTTGTCACAATGACCCATCAACCCACTAATCTCCCACTAACCTTCAAAGTTAGTCACAATGCTTTCCATACTAATACCCTTTTACTCTTATCATTTCCATCAGTTGTTGTTGTTAGTTGCAAAGTTGTGTCTGACCCATCGCCACCCCATGGACAACATTCTTCCAGGCCTTCCTGTCCTCTACCATCCTCTGCAGTCCATTTAAGATTACATCTTCTGCTTCAGTGACTCCATCCAGCCACCTCATTCTCTGCCGTCCCCTTCTTCTTTTGCCCTCCATCGTTCCCAGCATGAGGCTCTTCTCCAGGGAGTCCTTCCTTCCCATTAGGTGGCCAAAGTATTTGAGTTTCCTCTTCAGGATTTGGCCTTCTAAGAAGCAGTCAGGGTTGATCTCCTCTAGGACTGACTGGTTTGATTGTCTTCTTGCAGTCCAAGGGACTCCATGAGTTGGTCCAATCCTTTTTTTCAAGCCAGACACCACATCTAGCAGTAGCAAATTCCAGTGTTTAGTCAGCCATTATAGGATGTGATGGGCTGGTTTTGCCCCTTCTGAGAATGGCAGAAGAGTAAAGGTGTTGTAGTCAATGGGCAAAACGTGTGTGATTATTGTGTTGGTTGTTAATCTTAATGTTGTTTAGAGATCTGTAAATCATTCAGTGTCAGGCATGCCTGGAACAGCATATAAGCCTGGATAGGAAAGTAATTATGTAAATAAATTAATAAATAGGCAGATGAACAAGTCTTTTCTTTAGAGCATTAGAAGTAGGAAAGACAAAAGGGAGATAGATATTTGAATCTTCTGAAAAGAATCTCTTTGGTAGGGTGGCATCATAAATGTCAGAGTATTGGCTATTAAATATGCATGTGGTCTCCATAAATATAATGGGGAAAGTAGATGTCTGAATAATTTTCAGATGTGTATGGTATCTTGTAGTGCATTAATACAGTACAGTTTTAGTTACAAAAGTTAACAAGAAGGCAGGAGAAAACCAATAGAAGGTTCAAAATGTATTTACTACAGTATAACACTTTGGCCAGATACAGAGTTAATATCTTTGTTTGTATCAGCTGCTATTAGTCTTTCAGTTAGGAGGAAAAAAAAAAAACATTTTTAGATGGCTTAAATTAGGGGAAATGTGAAATTAAAGAAAAAGACAAGTTATTTCTATATTTTGTGGGCAGGCATTCATCCAAGGAGTAGCAAAAGTCTTGTAGACTTTGCATTGAAGAAAAAATATATGAAACTGTCAGAGTTTCTCCTGTAAATTCAAATCCAGAAGCCCACACAGATAACTGATTCAATTGGATTCATTAACTTCTTTATATACATAAGAATAGATGAATAAATGTACAATACCAACAGGTGGTCCTTCCAAGTGAACACAAGGCAGGAGAGTTACAGGCAAACACAGGCAGTTAGCTTACTTTCAGCAGACAAGCCTAGACAGATTGCTAGTTTACTTCTCAGAGCAGCAGACTGCTTAAGTTTCTGTTTCAGTTCTATGCACAGACTCATATCTGTTTCCCATTGGCTGACTTAGTTGCTATGCCTATTCATTGGTTGACCTTGTTCCCATGTCTCTCCTAGTCATGAATATTTTAACAGAAACTTTAGTGCAATTCTTCAGAATGGCTGTTACTATAGTATAAAGATTAACACAACTTTCTTGGTGATCTAGGTAGATGTGTGAACTTTGACTTTCTGAAATTCTCCACCATATCCAGAGATGAGATAAGATACTGGATTTGTTTTCAGGCTGAAATCTCTAAACCTGAACTTGACTGGTGACTTCAATCTCCTAGTCCAATATTCTTCTAGTGATTTTTTTTTTAATGGAAATAAATGAAGTGGTTAGAAGATATTATCTTGAACTATGTAGGAGGAAGGTTAGCTAGAAATATTACAACCATTTCATAATTGTGTAAATTGCCCTTAAGACCACCTGGATAAATGAAAAATCATTATATATGTTGAACAACAAATAAAGATTGCACCATTTCATGTAGCAAAATTTTATAAAATTCTTTGAGATTAACAGATTAGCAGAGTTGGAAGGGACTTTATAGGTCATCTAGTCCACACACACCCTGCTCAAGCAGGAGACCCTACACCATTTCTGACAAATGGCAGTCCAATCTCTTCTTGAAAGCCTCCAGTGATGAAGTTCCCATAACTTCAGAAGGCAACTTCTGTTCCATGGGTTGATCATTCTCACTGTCAGAAGGTTCCTCCTTATTTCTAGGTTGAATCTCTCCTTGGTCAGTTTCCATCTGTTATTCCTTGTCTGGGTGCTTTGGAAAATAGCTTGACCCTCTTCCTTTCTGTGGCAGCTTCTCAAATATTGGAAGACTGCTCTCATGTCTGCCCTGGTCCTTCTCTTCACTAGAGTAGCCATGCCCAGTTCCTGTAACCGTTCTTCATATGTTTTAGTCTCGAGTCCCTTAATCAACTGTTAATAATAGTAGTAAACCAAATAATTCCATCTTGGAATGAGTCAGAAGATTGATGAGTATTAATTTCAAATTGAATTAAATGTAAGAGCTTGATTAGAAGGCACACAAATGATGAGGAGTTGTTCTTCACAGACCTTGTATTAAACAAGAACAAGAGTGTTTTCCTTCTACAGTAACAGAGGGAGTGATGGCTGATGGCAATGAATAAAGACTCATCTTTGCACTGCCTGTGTATTCAACTGCAAGCTACATTCTATTTGAGCCCTATGTTAACATCCTTGACCCCTTACTTGGGTATAAATAATCAAGAGATATTCATCGGTTGACAACAGAGGCAAAGATTGGATTTTCTTTACGGAAGAGTGAGAGAAAAATGATCTGCCCTCATATTAGCTTTTAGATTAGGGGTCCAGTCTGCAGAGTCTTCTTTAGTTTAAGGCCCATTTCAAAGATGGTTGCATCAAAGAATTGCAGCGTTCTGGAGAAATGAACCGAAGAGTTTACAATACATTAGTACACCATCAATACTAATGGACTATCAAAAGTGAACCAGTTTGATATCATATTGCTTAACAAAATGAGTATTGTAAAAGCTGCTCTGGAATTGATCCACTCCATTAAACAGGCGGTGTAATAATAAAGATCCTGGAACACGTATGTTGGCCTTCATACGTGATAGTTAATAGTTAAAGTAATTTCATAGAGGGGGAACAGAAACGGAGGGAGAAATCTCAATTTATCAATGGCTAGACAGCAGGAACAGAAGTTAGAAAAGAGGAGATATAAAAAGAGGAAACATTAATATGGAGAGTTGTTAAAGAAGATGCTAAGAATTATCGTTATTATATTATTAGAATATAAATATTATAATGATGAATACAACAGCAAGTATGTGGATTGTGATTGTTTAATGATAACTGTACCCAGATCACACACAGTCCGATGGAATTTGAATGTTACATAAATAAAATAAATAAAACTTGGGGGTGGGAGGAAGAAATGGGTGGGAGGAATCATCAGTTTGCCTAATTGTAATTTAACTGCCCACTGTTAATCCACCACCAATTGCAATATATTATTTTGTCTTTTATTCTTTTACCAATTATTATTATTTTCATGCTTTTATTTGCTTATCTGTGACCATAATAAAATTGATGATGATGAATGGAGGGAGGAACGACAGAGGGAGAGAGAGGGAAGAAGGTAATGCTGGATATCTGGAATGTAATCTAAGGATTTAACATAGTTTTGTGTTGTTGTGCTGATTAATTATTGTATTCTGTAATAGCAATCAACCACTTTGTATGTGCTATGAATGCTCTATGGGCAGTCTGTTTTTCTATTTTCTTTAAAAAAAAACCTATCAATCGAAATATGGTGCAAGCAATTTAATTAAAAATGCAATGTGTGTCTCCTCCAGATGTCGTAATTCTTTTCTGTAAGTATTCCTTGTGACTTTTTTTTTCATATTTAAGAATGGACACGGTGCCTTCTGTTAATTTGGAAGTCACAATGACTGATTGTCTGCGTTAATCGTGTGTGTGTGTGTGTGTGTGTGTGTGTGTGTGTGTGTGTGTGTTGATAAAAATATGTGATAGGTTTACTGCAGGGCAATTTTCCTTTGATAAATGAAAATTGCTTTCATTTGGTCTTTCAATAGAAATGGTATCAAAGGTCCTGTGAATAGCAATGAAATTGATTTTTGTTTGCTAATCTAAAGAGGTTACATTTTCTCTAATGCCAGTCTTGTAAACACTGCCAAAAGCAAGGAAAAGAACATTTCATAGTCAGGATTTCCCTTGAAAGTGGGATGAAAATGCATTAAATTTTTGGAGTGAAAAACCTAGTAAATAGCCTTAAAAAGAGGTCCAAATATCCTGGAATTGTTTACTTTCCCCCCTGAAATTTAAAGTACTCTTTACCTGTAAATATGGGGAGAGTTAAAGTGTACTTTAAATTTAAGGGCGGAAAGTAAAAAAAAAAAAAAAAAACCAGGATATTTTAACCTCTTTTTAAGGCTATTTACTAGGTTTTCAACTCCAAAAATTGAATCCATTTTTGCCCCACTTTACCTGTGAATATGGAGAGAGTTACCAGGGATCCAGTGGCTCAGTGACTAAGACACTTAGTTTGTCAATCAGAAAGGTCGGCAGTTCAGCAGTTTGAATCCCTAGAGCCGTGTAATGGAGTGAGCTCCCGTTACTTGTCACAGCTTCTGCCAACCTAGCAGTTCGAAAGCATGTAAAAATGCAAGTAGAAAAATAGGGACCACCTTTGGTGGGAAGGTAACAGCGTTCTGTGTGCCTTCAGCATTTAGTCATGCCGGCCACATGATCACGGAGACATCTTCGGACAGCGCTGGCTCTTCAGCTTTGAAATGGAGATGATCACCGCCCCCTAGAGTCGGGAATGACTAGCACGTATGTGCAAGGGGAACCTTTACCTTTACCTTATGGGGAGAGTTAATTCAAGTCATTTATTCCTAAAACATGAACATCTGCCAAGGCTGGTCCTGTTTTACAGATGGTTTGCTATCCTTTTTTCCCCCAAGCACGAATGCTGACCTTATACTTAGGTGGTTTTAATTCTTGTTGATAGGAACAAACCAGAATGAGAGCTGGGCCTTTGTTTATACCAGTAGAAGGCTCCACATGACAATTTTAGAGTGTAAGGAAAATAAAATATTTGTGTTGGAGTAAAGAAAGAAGCAGGATAAGACAGTTAAAATATGGAAAGAAAATACTAGGATATTCAACCTGTTGTATCTATGGCAATAAAATATTCTGTTACTCCACCTAAATTTTGATAGAAAACAAAATAGCTCTGTTGCCAAACATTATTTCTTTTTAGTAGTTTTGCAAAACAAAATTCCTGTTAATAAAACAAAACATTCTTTCTAGTCAGGCATATAATATTTGGTTACTCCATCTAAATTTTGATAGAAAAATTAGCTATATTGCTGAACAGTATTTTTAGTAGCTTTGCAAGAAAACATTCCTGTTAATAAAACACAACATTTTTTTTTCTAGTCAGGAATATATTTACGCTAAATGGTAACTAGCTAATATCATATTGCAGTATTGACATTTTTCTAACAAAAAAAAAAAAAATGCAAGCCTTAAAATCCCATTTGTGTGTGTTTTGGTGCCAGATCATTTTACAATAAAATATTATGCACTGTTATGTTGACTATTAACTGTGACTCTTGGTACTTGTCTTTCGGTTTTCAAAGCATCAGCTTCGTAAAGTCTGCAGAGAGAGAGAGAGAGAGAGAAATTAATCCTTCAATTATGACTGAAATGAATTCCATTACTGGCTGTCTACAACAGATTCTGGAAAATGCAAATCCCATTTCAGCCAATATGCTGCTCTTTTTTGTTGTAAAATGGAATACATTAGGGTTGATAAGAGAAAATTCACTTTATAGTTGGTCCCTTTAATATTTGGTGTGTAACAAAAGTCATGTTGCCATGCAGATTTACTGATGTACATTGTAAAGCTCCAGATTCCGAAATACTAAACTGGCCTCATTATACAGTTGAAATAATGTAGGCATTTACTTAAGATTAACGATGCATTCAGCAATCTGCTAAGACAGTTTTCCCCTGTGTAAAATGATCAGTCTGAATCTTCCAACTTCAGACAGACAGTCTATTTGCAAACGTACCCTAAGCTTTTAATGCTGTTGTTATTTTCTCATAACCGACCTTCATTTTATTTTGCTCTGTTGTTTGACTCTTTTTTGATCTGATAGAGTAAATTTCCTCCCCACTAGAGTTGTCCCCCTTCCCAAACAGGAAAAAAAGGAGGGGGGAAGCTTTGCTCCAATAGAGTTGGCATCATCCTTGTGAATGAAGTTTTCCACTTTTCAAAAGTTTGTGAAGCAACTTTAATGCTTTTTGTGCCTGATATTTTAAGGAAATGTGCCAAGCTCAAGGAAAGAATGGGGACATCTCAGACTGGAGAAAGGAGAAGGTGTAAAAAGATTTTGCTAGTATGTGCATTGATCTTCAACGTGTCATTAAAAAAAAAAGGAAGTGTGAATTGTCTAATGCAAAGATTCCCTTAAGACCCTGTATCCTTTTTGGTAACAGCTGGCAAATGGACAAGTCCATTTTCTCTGATTGTCAAATTCACTTAAAGCAAGTTTACTTCTGCCCCCTTTCACTTACTAAAACAGATTGGCAAGACCCTCGGCCTGAAATTGCTATCGCCAGATTACTGTCCAACATATGCTACAAAAATGGCTATATAGGTAGAACTAGTCTAAAGGGTATAAGGGATGCAGTGGCTAAGACGATGAGCTTGTCAATCAGAAAGGTCGGCAGTTCGGCAGTTTCGAACCCCTAGCACCCCATAACAGGGCGACCTCCCGTTACTTCTCCCAGCTTCTGCCAACCTAGCAGTTTCGAAAGCAGGTAAAAAATGCAAGTAGAAAAATAGGGACCACTTTTGGTGGGAAGGTAACAGCGTTCCATGCACCTTCGGCATTTAGTCATGCCAGCCACATGACCACGGAGACGTCTTCGGACAGCGCTGGCTCTTTGGCTTTGAAATGGAGATGAGCACCACCCTCTAGAGTCGGGAATGGCTACCACATATGTGCAAGGGGGACCTATACCTTTACGTATGGTCTTTTATAACGTATCACTGAGGTAAGTCAACTTCTACACTTAAGAAAACAAGAGAAATTATGAAACTCTGATTAATACAACTCAAGCATAGTGCCACCTGTGTAGATGTATAAATATACCATTCATACTTCACATGAATGTTGAAATTCTTCAAAGAAACATAAGTAACAACTACCAGCAGAAGGACATAAACAGCAGCATCTAAAGGATTTCACTGCTTTTCCCAGACAGATAAAAGCAGTGTTATGTTGTTGTATCACAAAATGCACCCTTTTGGGACAGCCATGCAACATTGCAACACACAGAAAGGAGGTGGGCTTTGCATTTTAACTGCCACAACTCTGCTTTCATGGATCTGATCCCCTTTGTACCCTCTGAGGATACTGTTGGACGCAAAGAACTAATTCAGACAATTTATTAACTCGGCTGCTCTTTAGAGTTTAAAACCGGAACTAAAATGTTCTTGCAAATAATTCTTGTTTATTATCCTCCTCCCTGATACACGGTGGGTAGTTCATGGGTGATGAAGACCCTGCAGGGATCCTTGGAGGTATACCATGTGCAAGCATGCATGCATATCTGTGTATGCAGTCTAAGCATTCGTACATAATTTATGGAAACAGTACCACTAACAGAATTCTTGACCTTGGCTTATATACAGAATCCAAGAAAGACATTCTGAGGGTCTTCTAAGAAGCCCCTTTTATTGGCAGTCACCTATACACAGAAATCTTGCCAAATTGAAGCAGACTATTTGCACCCTTGAGAGGGGCGCTTATCTCCATTTCAAAGCCAAAGAGCCAGCGCTGTCCGAAGACATCTCCGTGGTCATGTGGCCGGCATGACTAAATCTCGAAGGCACACGGAACGCTGTTACCTTCCCATCAAAAGTGGTCCCTATTTTTCTACTTGCATTTTTTACCTGCTTTCGAACTGCTCCGTTGGCAGAAGCTGGGACAAATAACCGGAGCTCACACCGTTATGCGGCGCTAGCGATTCAAACCACCAAACTACCAACCTTTCTGATCGACAAGCTCAGCAACTTAGCCCCTGAGCCACCTTATAAAAGCCCATAGCTCAGTTTTAATAAAAGGGTTAATCATCAGAACGATGAGTTAGTTATTTTCCTGATAGAGATTCAATAACTCGGAATATTTGTTGTGGTTATACAATAAGGAATGAAAAAAGGATCCCTTTCCCCATATTAAAAGTTCTTTCACATGCTTGTGTTTGGCTTCTTGAGAGTTTAGGTTTTTTTTTCTTTCCAAATGCCTGACAGGGAAGACATTTTCTTAATCAAATATTTAATGACTTTGTATCTCGCTGGGTAGCACTGAAAAATAGTAATCATTTTGCCGCAGACCCTTATCTTTCTTAAGGTTCTTCAGGCAATCAAACATTCAAGCGAAATCAGGATATCTCATTTAGAGGTCACAACTCAATTTGTTTGATAGCAAATGCAACTATACACACACACACACAGAGCTCTATAGAAGGATGGTGGCTGAGAAAAAAAAAAACCTCATATGTTCCCTGTAATATTTAATAATGACCAAATTACATGTCATAATTGCACATTTTTGGCACATTTGTGAATTGCAAATGAAATCTGGGAAATGACAGAAAAACTGGAAATTAGTGCAAGCATGGAGTTTGTGCTTGGAGCAATCCAGAGGTGGGTTCCTACCAATTTGCACCTATATGGTAGAACTGGTTCGTCAAATCTACCGAACCGGTTAGAAGAGGCTCCACCAGTGGACCCAGAAAGCAGGCCACACCTACAGAAGAGGTTCCAAAATTTTTTGAAACCCACCACTGGTCGTTGGATATGATTATTCTACACTATCATGCTCAAATTTATAAAACTCAATGCCTCTGTGAAAGGTAAGGATGACTACGGCATTTGTGGTGCAATCAGAACAATGTGTGTGTTGAAGTTGTTTTAACACAAACCAAAGATGCCTTTTAAAAAACAAGTTTACATCCTATTCTTATGCATGCCAGTGCTGTGTGTGAGGTAATTTAAGGTGGTTCTGACAAGTGTCATTGGCATCTTCATATCCGGTCACATGGGCAGCAAGCCACTCCCATCTGGTCATATGGGCAGCAAGCCACTCCCACAAAGGAGGCCACACCCACAGAGTAGGTTCGAACAATTTTTGAAACCCACCACTGGAGCAATCCAACTGGAAGTTAAAGGCTGCTCTTACACCCCTGACCAGAATGATACAACCTGAGGAATAGCCTAAGATGGGATGGAAGAATATCTTTTTAAGTCATTCATTCCCTTCCCAGAAGCCTGAGAGGAGGATGCACTGCCAGAAGGTCTCCAAGGAAATGAGTACATAATGCTACCGGCCACGTGATAAGTTTTTATTAAGTTTTAAGCTGACAGAGACGTACCTGTTTAGAAAAGGAATGTACGAATTGACCTACATCGCTTGCATGATAAGTAGCAAGTAGAAAGGAATCCATGTAGCTCAGGGTTGAACTGTGGAATCCTTGGTGCTCTCTGAGTTTATTGGTGTTTATTTATTTTTATTTTATTTATTTATTTTCGTCAAGCATGGATAACAGATATAAGTATAAACGTGATTTTGAATACATGAAATGGATACGAGTAAAAAAGAACACTAGGATAGGGACGCTAGGGACCTTGGTGCACTTCTGCGCACCCTTACAGACCTCTTAGGAATGGGGTGAGGTCAGGGGTGGGTTTCAACCGGTTCGCGGCGGTCCCCGCGAACCGGTTGGTCAGCGAACCCGGAAGTAAGTAACTTCCGGGAACGGCAAAGGGCCCACCCGCCCGCCCGCGCTCCTTACCCGGTTTTGGTGAGTTCTGCGCTTCCACGCATGCGCAGGACGCATACAGTGCCTGCGCGATCCTCCAAGAGCAGCTGGAGCATCGCACAGATGCTAGTACGCATGCGTGCACTGCGCGCATGCACGAGGACGCCACCGGCCCCATTCCAACCGAACCGGTTGGAACGGGGCAAGAAACCCACCCCTGGGTGAGGTCAACAGTAGGCAGCCCAAGGTTAAAGTTTTGGGGGTTTGGGGAAGCAACCACAGAGGCGGGTAGAGCATTCCAGGCGTTGACCACTCAGTTGCTGAAGTCGTATTTTCTGCAATCGAGTTTGGAGAAGTTTACCTTGAGTTTGTATCTATTGTGTGCCTGTTTACTGTTGCGGTTGAAGCTGAAGTAGCCATTGGCAGGTAGGACACCGTAGCAGGAAGTTTTATGTACTACACTTCATTACCCAACTAGGTAACCACATCAGTGCCCAACTGGGGAACATCAACCTCACCGATGATGTTACCAAATTGGGTAATGCAACATCTACAAGCCAACACACCAATCTCAGTGAGCGTCGAAGACTTCAAAAGTACTAAATCTTGCCTTGTTTTGTTGTTGTTGTTGCTTCAGCGATGCCGTTTAGCCTTTGCAACCACAGCCTGTTAAGAAATCTGTGGTCTTTAATCTGGGAATTTGGGCTGCCTGCTTTGAAATATTCCCTAGCTGCTTGCATTTGATTCCATTACTAATTTACCACAATATGCTGTATGTGTGTATGTCTGTGTGAGAGAGTGTGGATGTGTGTGGTACATCTGTTTTCCAGTTAACACTCCATATGGTCTGCAAAATGCCTTATCACTTGGACTTTTGTTGTTTCTAAATAAGAGATGAGTGTGTCACAGGATAGCCACTATCTCTTGAGAGGAACTGGGGATTGTATTTTAAAAATATGGTTTGACAATAGAGATTTGAGATAAATTTCAGCAGCAAAATTAAGGCTCCTGGTTTTGGAATGACAGTAGTGGCCCAAATTGTGGAAACTTTTTGGGAAAAGTGTACAGTATTTTTGAGGTTTGATGGCTAATAACACCACTTTTTTAATGTAGTACTATAAAATTATATAGCAATGGAAAGATATTTCAATCAAGAATGTAATGCAACAAAGTTTCTTCAATTTTCTGTATTCTATGAAAAGTTATAGCCAAATATAGCTAGCAATCAAACCCAATTAATAGAAGCCATCATTCAATCTTGGTTTCACATTATAATAGCTGCAGAACTAAAAGACTTGGTTCACTCCATGGGAAGACGTTGTAAGGCCATACTTCAGAGGTGGGTTCCTACCAGTTCGCACCTATTCGGTAGAACTGGTTCATCAAATCTACCGAACCGGTTAGAAGAGGTTCCACCAGTGGACCCGGAAAGCAGGCCACACCTACAGAAGAAATTTTTTGAAACCCACCACTGGTCCTTGGATATGATTATTCTACACAATCATGCTCATATTTATAAAACTCAGTGCCTCTGTGAAAGGTAAGGATGACTAGTGCGTTTGTGGTGCAATCAGAACATTGTGTGCAATCAGTGTGTGTTGAAGTTGTTTTAACGCAAACCAAAGATGCCTTTTTAAAAACAAGTTTACATCATATTCTTATGCATGCCAGTGCTGTGTGTGAGGTAATTTAAGGTGGTTCTGACAAGTGTCATCGGCATCTTCATATCCGGTCACATGGGTGGCAAGCCACTCCCACAAAGGAGGCCACACCCACAGAGTAGGTTCAAACAATTTTTGAAACCCACCACTGCCGTACTTCATGCTAAAGGTTACCTAACTAAGTATTAACTGACATGGTGATAATTTTTGTATATCTTGTTTTTTTTCTATGTGTTTCACTTTCCTTCTTTATAACTGCTATTCTAATAACAAATCCTTTATAAAAGTTACATTCTTGATTAAATTATCTTTCCATTGATATATAATTTTATGGTACTACTAAAAAAAAGTGATGTTATTAGCCATCAAACTTCAAAAATACTGTACACTTTTCCCCAAAGGTTTCCACAATTTTGGTCATTACTATATATCTGTAGTCTTTGAAAAACAACGTTAACATGTTCAACATCCACATTTCCCTGTCGCAAGGAACCTTTGCAAAATGTCTTCCCAGAACAAAAAATTGTAAACCCAACAAATGATTTTAAGATGTCTTGCCTTTCCCTGTTTTGGGGTTGATCTGGAGATTAAACCATATAATAATTTTACTTCATGGGAATTTAAGAATTATGAATACCAGATTTAAGCACCTAGGAACTGGGAGACTCTGCAACACAAGGGAGCAAATTTGCTCAGCCTTTTAATATTTTGAGACTCGTGATTCAATAAGTACCCACAGGGCAGATTAAAGTAAGTCATGAAAAGTTCAATGTTCAATACTACCTGAGAATCCTCTTGTGTGAAAAACTACCTGCTAATATTTTCTCTGTACAAGAAACTGGTTTGGCTGTTTCTTTAGAACATGGCTGAATTTTTGTTGGTTTTCTCTTCTTGAGAATTGCTTTAAAAGGTTTACAAAATGCAAAAGTATTTAAAAATGCATGGACAAACTTAAAAAACCCAGTAGTATTAGCTAACTGAGGTTTTGAAATTGAGTATCCAGGATACTCAAGGAGTATCCTGTAAGGAGATGAAGTAAAGAGATGTATAAATAGACGTACTTTAGATTTTGCTTTTTAAAAAAAAAAAATAATGTGTGCTGTGAAAGCTAAACCAATGAGCTTAAAGTAATGTGAAATTTCTTTGTTTTTTTTTCCTTGCCCTCTTTCCCATGCATGCAGAAGAGTTATGTAAGTGCTGCTGACTTAAAATGATTTTTATGCTTCCTTTATAAAAGATTTAACATTTTTTAGAATGTGGACATGATTATCCTTTTGTATAAGAAAAAATATAGGTGATTGCCACTGGATGATGTAAACAAGTCAAAATGTAATATAGAAATATAAAATGGCAATGATGCCACTGTATTAATGTAGGTCTATGGTCTGTCTGTATATATATATCAAAGTTTAATACACGTATCACAGATAGATATATGAAAAACCAAACAAAATCAAATCTGCTCTCTGCTTCCTGACATGTTTGTAGAGTGAGAAGGAAGGGGGAGAGGGAGGGAGGGAGGGTGGAAGGAAGAAAGGGAGGGAGGGAGGGGGAGAGGGAGGGAGAGAAGATGGAAGGAAGAGAGGGAGGGAGGGAGGGAGAGCTACTGTAATTCTGAGCTAATGTAGAAGTCCTAGAATTCAATAAAGGGAAGTTTCTCTCATTGCCTTTGAGAATCTTAATCCTTTCAGTCAACTGACAAACTGTGGATGGATTTTTTTTTTAAAGAAAATGATGGAATTACCTGGCATATTTCAACTTAATGCTCCTTTAGGTAATCATTGTGTAGTTCGCTTTTAAATTGAACCAAAAATCTTCTATAAAAACAGGGCTTTAGACAGGGAAAGGTATGTGAGTGGGGAGGAACCTGTGAAATGTTAAGAATCTCTCCTTGAGTTTCCTCTAAAGTTCCACACTGATATATTTTCAAAACAGTAGAAATAGAGTCTTTATTTTGCCATTTGGTTTGTTCCAAGTGGCTAACGCCACCATACATGGAAACCAAAGTCTCCGTCTGGAATTCCTGACAGTTAAAACAATTCACCAGTGTAGCAAGTTGCTTCCAACCCTGGGTTCTGTTAAATAAAAATTCTTCTGCGCATGCGCAGAAGCAAAAAAACCCCACAAAACCAAGATGGTGGCACCAGAGAGCAGGTTCCAGGGCATGGCAGGCCTGGCTTGCTGCCGGTTCCAGTGACCCAGGCCCACAAACCACTACCATTTCAGTTGAACCGGTCTGAGCCGGAGTGGGGGTACCATACATGGATGAGTGAGGGTTGGGGGAGCGGCACCCCTCCTGCACCCCATTTTTGGTCCCAGACTTCAGTGATGGCGAGGCTGTCTATTTCACATTTTTCTAGTTTACCAAGAAGTGGATTTTTGTCTATAATTGAGGAACAGTAACACAATCTATTTGGAAGAATCACAGTGTGTCTTTTTTATTTTATTTTTTTTGAACCTGACAATGCCAAACACTGTACAGGAACTGCTGTTCAAAATGTATGACCGGTTGCCCGAAATGGAGCTGGGTATGATGAACCTTCCTTTAGTTGAGGATGGAAATTTGATTTGGTCCTTTTAACGTTTTTCATGACTAAAACACTCCGCAATCTGTTTAAGTATAGTAAAACGGGTGCTTATTAGTGTTGCAATCAGCAGGAGATGTGGTAGGGTGACTTGAATTATACATCAAGAAGGACTGCATATTTTTGCACCTGTGGTGGAATGTTATTAAAATTAATATTGCTCACCATGCAAACATCTCCAGCCATTATAATGGCTCATCATGTTTTTTTGTCTGCTTTGTCTTTTTGTTCTGACTTTACAACACAATTTGACCTTCAGAACAAGCTTTTTTTTTGCGCCTGATTCAAAATAGGAAGAGAAAAAAAGAAAAGAAAAAAAATTTTGAGAGTGGTTTCATAATAAATAAGTCTGGGATTTAAGGACGACCAGTTCAAGGTTCGTTGTGACGTTGTCTGTATGAGTATCCAGTTTTTCCAAACAATACATGTTCATACCTCCATATAATGTCTTTACACCAAAAGATTCTTCTGCTAAACATTTTCTTTCAGCAGAAAGCAGGTCTGTAGGAAAGATGAGATTGAAATGGTTGTTAGCAGCTGGATTGTCCAGAATCTTTGAGAAGTGCAACATTTTTGTTATACAGTAGCGGTCAAAATTGTGACAACCGTTTGGGAAAAGTGTATGGTGTTGTTGAGGTTTGATGGCTAATAACACCACTTTTTTTTAAGTAGTCCCATAACGTTATATATCAATGGAAAGATATTTTAATCAAGAATGTAATGCAACAAAGGTTGCTCAATTATCTGTATTCTATGAAAAGTTATAGCCAAATAGAGCCAGCAATCAAACCTAGTTAATAGAAGCAATCATTCAATCTTGATTTCACATTATAACAGCTGCAGAATTAAAAGACTTGGTTCACTTGATGGGAAGACGTTGTAAGGCCATAATTCATGCTAAAGGTTACCCAACTAAGTATTAACGGGCATGATGATAATTTTTGTATATCTCATTTTTTCTACATGTTTCATCCACACGACCTATTAGATCTCACCGGTTAGGCCTCCTCCGAGTCCCATCTGCCGGTCAATGTCGACTGGCAACTACGCGGAGGAGAGCCTTCTCGGTGGCAGCTCCGACCCTGTGGAACGATCTCCCCGTGGAAATTCGTACCCTCACCACCCTCCAGACCTTCCGCACAGCCCTCAGAACTTGGCTATCCCGTTAGGCCTGGGGTTAAGACTACAACACGCCCGAATAGTATGAATGTTGTGTTTTAATTATGTATTTGTCTTATATGTTAAAAGTTTGTCTCCCCCCCCCTTTTTAAGTTGTAAGCCGCCCTGAGTCCCCCCCAGGGAAAAGGGCGGCATATAAATAAACTTAAAATCTAAATTATCCTTTAGAACTGCTATTCTAATAGCAAATCCTTCATAAAAGCTATTGCATTACATTCTTGATTAAATTATGTTTCCATTGATATATAATTTTATGGTACTACTCCCCTCCAAAAAAGTGGTGTTATTCACCATCAAACCTCAAAAATACTGCACTTTTCCCAAAAGGTTTCCACAATCTTACCCACTACTGTATTTGTAAAAGTCGTCTGCACAATTGATTCAATGACACTTTTTTTTTAACAGCAGAAGCTTCTGGAGAACCTTTGAAGATCCCTGGTTGAATTGTGCTCACTTTTTCTGGAGCAGAAATAACACCCTTCCCACCCATCCATTCCTCCATATCGTCACTTCTGCTAATCTGATGATTATCTCCGTAACTTACATTCTGGCTCTATAATAGGGCCAATCTGCTTGCTTTTTCAGCGTGCGATTAATTTATAAAATAGTGTTTATCTTCCCCTTCGGGCCCCAAGACTAGATCTTTGACAACTGAATTAATTTAGTGATGTGTGTGCACTTCATCTTCCCTTTCTTTTCATTTATTTTGATGACCTTTTCAAAAATCAAGGCAGAAAAAAAAAAAGAATTGTCCATGCCTTCATTCCTATGTTTTGGCCTCGATCAAAACTGTAGCAGAAATAACCAGAGGTTTGCATTACAGGCAGCGCTCCCAGCAAGACAGAGCGAGATAGGCATCCGTGCATTTGCCTTATAAATGTGCATAGAACAACTGATGTAGCAATAAATGGCTAATTCTTCATGAAAACAGACTAGGGCGATGTATTAATTAAAAAAAAAATTAAAAATGATATGAATAAGCACAGTCCCAAAATGAAGTTAAATCGTACTTCTCTTTCTTCCCCTTGGATATTTGTTTTACGCGATAAATCTGGCATATTAGCAAATAAAGGCAAAGGCTGCTACCGACTTTAGCCTGCCATGTTCTTATATGCTTGGCACCCATATCAAATCACATTATTCATAAGAGGAGCATTTACGCGGTATAAGAAGCAGGTGTTATGCCTTTTGCTGACATTTCTATTATGTGCTGCATGAACATTGCTTCTGCCATCGTTAATTCTCCTGTAGTTTAGGGTTATGATATAGAATTAGCATACTGTCTTAAGAGTTGTCTGCCTCAAGAGTTAGATGGCATTTAAAGTGGGTGACAGGAGGCCATATATTGTGCAAGCTCCATTTATTATCCTGCACACACAACACACACACACACACACACACACACACACACCAGCAGTTAGTCACCAATCGTATTCTGCAGCTCATGTAGCTTGTGAAGTGAAGCTTGTGACTGCCCTTACAAAGACCCTAATATTGAGTTTTTCATAATGCACCACCTGCCTTTCCGTTCCTCCCCCATTGTGGATTCTTCTTTTGTGATATTCCAACACCAGGAAAAAGGGAGGGAGTAGAGGAGGAGGAGATTCCTGTTCTACAAGTTGATCTGATAATCCTTCAGAATTCATAGCTGGAATAATAACTTTATCCCGTAAGGACTACAGAGTATTCTCAGTGGCAGCTGCCCAACTCCTGGAATAATTAATACCCTGAATTATGCATGCTGTATTGTGACAGCACTTTTAAATGTTATAATTTTAGTTTAGTGCTGTAAGCATTATTTAAGTTTTCCTTTGCAACTTCTTTGGAACATTTAATTCTTTCAGCCACCCGGCTTTCAGGGTAGTTGAATGAATGAATGAATGAATGAATGAATGAATGAATGAATGAATGAATGAATGAATGAATGAATGAATGAATGATAACAACAACAACAACAACAACAATAATAATAATAATAATAATAATAATAATAATAATAATAATAATAATCGACGTCCTAGGCCCCTGGGTGGGGCCCGACTAGTAACCAATGCCAAATCCGGCGAAACAACTGGCCGCTGTGATACAATTGTGTAATAATAATAATAATAATAATAATAATAATAATAATAATAATAATAATAATAATAATAATAATAATAATAATATCGCAAAATACCAGAACTTAAAAATCAAAATTCAACAACTATGGCACAAACCAGCAGTGGTAATTCCAGTGGTAATTGGCACACTGGAATTACATTTAAAACAGTTAAAAATTGACAAAATCACCATCAGTCAAATGCAAAAAGCCGCACTGCTTGGATCTGCACGCATATTACGAAAATACATTACGACATCCTAGGCCCCTGGGTGGGGCCTGACTAGTAACCAATGCCAAATCCGGCAAAACAACTGGCCGCTGTGATACAATTGTATAATAATAATAATAATGTACCAATTTGAGGGAATTTGTTTTCTGCAAATATATTGGATAGATTGAGCAAAACATTTCAAATCTGAAACTTATGAACATTAAGCTGCACGTGTCAAGCTCGAAAGAGCTGGTTCAAATTCAGGCCAATTGATCTGACTTTGCAGGATGGATTTCTCTGCTGATCTGACCGTCTTGATTTGACACGTGCCCATTTTATACTATAAATAGGTGTTTTTAGCTTGAGGTGAGCCAATTGAAGACTTGGAACACTTCAAGAATAGTCAAGGCAGCTGTGTTTCCAAGCTCAGAAAATAGTGGGAAATATTTTGAGATAGACATATTTAATCTGCTAATAATGGATCGTGCATGTTTCCATCTGTCCTCACTGTTTAACAACTCAGAACAGAAAAGAATAATAGAGTTGGAAGGGACCTTGGAGGTCTTCTAATCTAACCCCCTGCTCAAGCAGAAAACCCTATACCAAATGATTGTCCAATCTCTTCTTAAGTGTTGGAGCACCCACAACTTCTGGAGCCAAACTGTTCCATTGATGAATTGTTCTAACCATGAGGAAATTTCTCCTTAGTTCTTGGTTGCTTCTCTACTTGATAACTTTCCATCTATTGCTTCTTGTTTTGCCTTCAGGCACTTTGGAGAATAGGTTGACCCCCACCCCTTCTTTGTGACAGCCCCTCAAATATTGCAACACTGCTATCATGTCACCACTAGTCCTACTTTTCATTAAACGTTGTTGTTGGTGGTTGCGAAATCATGTCCAACCCATCACGAACCCATGGACAATGTTCCTCCAGACCTTCCTGTCCTCTACCATCCTCTTGAATCCATTTAAGTTCACGCCCACTTCTTTGGCGATTCCATCGGTGAATCATTAAACATACCTAGTTCCAACAACTGTTCTTTGTATGTTTTATCTTGTTAAAATGTTTTTATTTTCCATTTTTCATTTTCATACAGTCACATATATACTGTGCATAACCGGGGCCATACAACATTAAACAATAATCACAGCAGTTCCTCTTGTCAACAATACCCCCAGAAATATAAATAAAATAAAACTCAAACTCAAACTCAAATAGAAACCCAATATACCTCTTCCGCTCTCCATACACCTCTTTCTTCCGCCCCCCTCCAACTTACTATCTTCCCTCCATCATTCCCCTCTACCCTACTTCCCCTCCCCCTCTACCACTCCTCTCTCCCAGTCCACTCCCTCCCTTCCTTCTCACCCTCCCTCCCATCCTCTCTCCCGCCCTCTCTACCCCTCTTCCTTCTTTCCCACTCCTCCTCCCCTTGGTGTATTTCTACTATATGTCAATGTATTCAGCTTGTCCTATTTTTACGGAGAAATTAAAGAGAGACAGTATACATGTGAAATCGCATTACATTGAAATCTAACATATAGTATATGTGTTCTTTGTATGTTTTATCCTGCACTCCCTTAATCATCTTTGTTGCTCTTCCTTGCACTCTTTCCAAAGTCTCAACATCTTTTTTTTTGTGGTGAGCAAAGCAGGGGTGAAATCCAGCAGGTTCTGGAGAACTGGTAGTGGAAATTTTGAGTAGTTCGGAGAACCAGCAAATGCCACCTCTGGCTGACCCCAGAATGGGATGAGAATGGAGATTTTGCAATATCCTTCCCCTGGAGTTGGGTGGGAATGGAGATTTTGCGCTATCCTTCCCCTGTCATGCCCTCCAAACTACGCTCACCAAACCACACCACACCCACCAAGCCACACCCACAGAACTGGTAGTAAAAAAAATTGAATTGCACCACTGGACCAAAGGGTATTTTTTGATAATTTTGAGAATACATGGACTAATCCATACAGCTTTCTTAGGTAGCTTCAAAACCTATTTGCCATTGCCTTCTTCCTAGGCTGAGCGAGACTCAAAAAACACCAGATGGCTTTCATACTGAATGTAGGACTAAAACTCAAGTTGCTCCCACTCCTCATCCAGCACCTTCATCAACAGCCCGAACAGACTCAAATAATAAGCAAGTTCTTAAATATCTGGAGAGTTAAGATTTATTTTCGGGCCTGACACTCCAAGAACAAAAATGCAAAAGAGAACATCCGATAAATTAGATGGAAAACCAGAGTCTTGTTTCACAGGGCACGAAGGTTTCTGAGATCTTGCAAGATAGATTTCAGCACAGTATTTGTTTTCTTTTAACCGGCTGGCAAGTTCCTCCAAGACAGAAAATCTAAATCTTAAGAGAGTTAGACAGTTCCTTCTTTTCTCTTCTTTCGCCTCCAGCTTTAAGCCTTCAGGCTTTGATACTGGCTACTCGGGAGGTCAGGGGAGGTCAGGGGAGGTCACTGGAAGAAGAACCCTGTTGTTTAAGGGAATAGCTTCTGTAAAAGGGTCTCTCTCTTGATTCCGATCATTATATCAGAAGGCTCGGCTGGAGAGATGGTTGTAGAATAATATCCTGGATGAGTGAAGTTTCTTTTCCCATGCTCAGTCATGACCCCGGCGTGGCTTTCAGGACCAAAGGATGGAATCACAGTTGAGTGATGAACATGTGTCTCGCCAACCAACTATTCCAGCTGAAATATTGCATATCCAGCCCACAAGCCAGAAGATGTTGCTGGTTTGTGGCATTGCCATCTATAAGATGAAGCCGTAATTCATTGGTGAAAAAAGTAAGGTCCTTCTGAATACTGCAACGTGCTCTACATGGGGCTGCCCTTGAAGAGCCGGCAGCTTCAGCTAGTCCAGAATGCGGCCGCGTGAGTGATTGTGGGTGCACCTCGGTTCGCCCACATAACACCTATCCTCCGCGAGCTGCGCTGGCTACCTGTTGACCTCCGTGTGCGCTTCAAGGTGCTTCTTACCACCTACAAAGCCCTTCATGGTAGTGGATCTGGGTACTTGAGAGACCACCTTCTGCCAATTACCTCCTCGAGACCCATTAGATCTCATAGATTAGGCCTCCTCCGAGTGCCATCTGCCAACCAGTGCCGGCTGGCCACTACGCGGAGGAGAGCCTTTTCAGTGGCAGCTCCGACCCTTTGGAACGATCTCCCCGTGGAGATTCGTACCCTCACCACCCTTCAGACCTTCCGTGTAGCCCTCAAGAGCTGGCTATCCCGTCAGGCCTGGGGGTAAAGATTATAATCTGCCCCCACCCGAATGCTGAATGAATGTTGTTTATTCTTTTAATTACATGTTATGTTATATGTCATTGTATGTATCCCCTCCCATATAAGTTGTTAGCCGCCCTGAGTCCCCTCAGGGAAAAGGGCGGCCTATAAATAAACTTATTCTAATTCTAATTCTAATTCTTCACTTAGGCAAGAAAAACAAATGTGGACTAAAATGCATAATTTACCATTCATTTAAGCAACGACAAATCTGGGTTTTCTCCTCACTTTTTTGGCTGTTCCTCCGAGGTTTTATGCCTCCCAAACTGGTAGCATCTCCTTCGCATTCAGATATTTTGTATATTTATGATGTTAAGTTTCATGTAAACGTATTTTTCAGATCACCGTGCCATATTCTGATCAACGCAATCTCTTTTTCTCTCCCTTTCTGAGGCTCTTCACAGCATTGACACAAATCTTTTCAAATTCACCATGAGATTGTAAATTACATTTTCTGCTCTCCCATCCGAAACTCCTGGATTATTTCATTACTATGGATTTGCCTATTTAGTTCTTAATTAATTGATTGATTTTTATTTAATTTTGCTAAGCTTTTTTTCCTCTGTTTGAAAATTGGTACATGATTGCATGCCTTTTTCTTCTAATGTATCCCCTTTTTGGCAAACAGTTTTCCCTCAACATGTGCATTATTACCTTTTGCTCACAAAAAAATCATGAAGTGCTTTACAAAATTATAGGAAAAGAGCAGATATAGAAATGTTAACATCCCCGTATACGTTTTAAACATCTTAATAGGATATGTTTATACTAAAATAGCAATAGCACTTAGATTTATATACTGGTTTACAGTGCTTTACAGTCTTCTCTAAGCGGATTACAGCTTAGAGCCTCTTGTCCCCAACAATTTGGGTCCTTATTTTACCTACTTCGGAAGAATGGAAGGCTGAGTTAACCTTGAGCCTGGTGAGATTCGAACTGCCAAATCGCAGGCAGCCAGCAGTCAGCAGAAGTAGCCTGCAGCTACTCTAACCACTGCACCACCGCAGCTCATAACATATCAATGGAATGCCATCTGACCATGGAGCTGGGGAATACTCTCTTTTAGCACATCTGGGGCTGAATGTTGGTGCTGAAAAGTGTCACCCAGTTTACACAAAAGTGCACTTCCCTAGCAGAAGACCCCTCCTTCATTGACTTCTTAATTGAACATTACTGTCTCCTGTTCTTCATTCATTCTGAAATTCTCCTTAGCTGTTTCTGTTTCTGTTTATTTATTTGTATGCCGCCCTTTTCCCTGGGGGGACTCAGGGCGGCTCACAATCAAAAGGAAGGAGGGGACAGACTTTTACATATAAGACAGTACATGATTAAAACACAACATTCATACCATTCAGGCAGGTTACAATCTTTAGCCCCAGGCCTGACGGGATAGCCAGGTTCTAAGGGCTGTGCGGAAGGTCTGGAGGGTGGTGAGGGTACGAAGCTCCATGGGGAGATCGTTCCATTGGGTCGGGGCTACCACCGAGAAGGCTCTCCTCCGTGTGGTGGCCAGTCGGCATTGGCCAGCAGATGGAACTCGGAGGAGGCCTAAACGATGAGATCTAATGGGTCGTGTGGAAGTGATCGGCAGTAGGCGGTCTCTCAAGTACCCAGATCCTTAGCTGAGGGTAACGGGGAATGATCTTCTAGTATTAAGAAAGAACAGCTCCTACAAGATCAAAATTCCTTAACTTTAAGGTAATGCTTGCAATAGTTAAGAAATGGCAGGGGGGGGGGAATATTCTTGCACGGCATCTGCCAGATTGCAGGAATGATGGGTAATATTTTCTACACACAATTACAACTTGACTCCACAAGCTCTTCTTGTCATGTCAAACCGTGTCATTTTTAATGTTCTCTGACTCTATTTTTTATTATTACATTGTTATTGTTTATTTGCTTATGAGTCTTGAAGTCAACTGCTTTACCAATGCTTTCATTTGAACTTGATTTGTCCTCGAAAGATGTCATGGCAATGACCCTGTGCCATCATCTGAATAATTTTGAATGCATTAGAATACCTACCATTGTCTTGCTTAGCATCGCAGAGGGAGAAAAATCTGCAGGCTAGCTTGTTTATAGCCATTGACAATGAATTGCTGTCATTAACACGTCCTTGAAATATTTGGCTGTGCCTCCCTCCTTCTCCTACACAGCATCGCAACGGATCTTTGTGTTCTCCAAGCTCCTGTTATGGCAGCTAGATTTTATTTTTCTTCCTAATGCCTACTTGTGTTTCATTTTTGTTATCCCTAAAGAAAGACGGGCCACCTTCAAAACCATGGTTTATAGAAATGTTCTTACTTTTGTCATGCAAAAGTAATGAGGCCATTCATCCATATCTCTTGAATGCACCTTCGGTTGTTAGAAATAATCATCTTGTACACTGCTGTTGTGTACATAGTCCAAACAGCACACTTGTCAAATGTAGCAATAATCCTAAATGATACAGTGTTCTGGAAACAAAAGGCTGAAAGTATTTTAATGGCATTGCTCATTACCCAATGAATATTAATTACAGCAGAATCTACAGCTGATTGGCTTTATGTGGCAAGAGAGGTTGTATTTCACCTGCAATGTCAAAAGTGGGTCGCGAAAATGCTGATACCAAATTCTATCGGAGAATGGCTCTATCCGGCAAATGATGCTATCCTGACCCACCTCTAAAGAGGAAAGTTCTCCGCAAGAAAGCTACGTGGCTGTTATGCAAGTTGTAGGAGAAGGACAGGCAGAGCCTGGGGGAGGAGTCAAGCGAGGAATTAGCCTAGAATCATTGCATTCCCACAAGCACTCCAAGTCAAGTCCCCCTTGAATTCTGTTGACTCTTATCTAACGCCAATTTAGTTCTGACCATTAGTTGATCAGATTCTTGTATATAGAATGAGCAATAAATCAGCTTAACTGGAACTTAATGCACAGTCCTGATTCTTCACGCCGGACACAAATGACACAATTCTTCATTTGGACATGGATGCACAATAACATCATTTCCTGTTTCCAATCTTGAGTTTAGAAAATATCTTCCCCTGGAATTGCAAGGCATCACTTAACACTCTGACTCAGGTACTTACCATAGCTTCAGTTTAGTGAGAGAATGTTGTTGTTTCACCTGTTGAAGCATAACACCTGGTTTTCCTAAGAGTTTGCTAAGAGTTTCCACTTATTCGGAAGACTCCTTTCGCCTTTATTCTGCTCAATAGAATGTGATTGCAGAGGTTCTACTAGGCAGCTGTTAGCCAATGCTATAATCTTATTCTTCGTTCAGTTGACTGATTGAAGCCATCTAAGTTGGCGTCCATCATCACTTGACGTAGCAAGCATGTTCAAAACTTTAATTATAATTTGTATCCATTTGTTTATTCTGGATCTCTCAACCCTTTAACTTCATGGAGTGATGTTGAGTTCAATGTTATAAGAAAAGGAGAAAAAGTCATCTGTCTCCACTTTCCCACAATAGATAGAGATAGAGATAGAAATAGATATAAAATAAATATAGATATAGATATACATCTAAATATAAATCTAGATCTAGATATAAATCTTAATATAAATAAAATATAATAAATCTAAATCTAAATCTAAATCTAAATCTAAATCTAAATCTAAATCTAAATCTAAATCTAAATCTAAATCTAAATCTAAATCTAAATCTAAATATAAATATAAATATAAATATAAATATAAATAATATAAATATAAATATAAATAATATAAATATAAATATAAATATAAATAATATAAATATAAATATAAATATAAATATAAATATAAAGATAAAGATAAAGATAAAGATAAAGATAAAGATAAATATAAATATAAATATAAATATAAATATAAATATAAATATAAATATAAATATAAATATAAATATAAATATAAATATAAATATAAATATAAATATAAATATAAATATAAATATAAATATAAATATAAATATAAATATAAATATAAATATAAATATAAATAATCTAAATATAAATATAAATAATATAAATATAAATAAATATAAATATCTTTGCCACCTATTTGTAGTTATCCAACATTTTCTAAAGATATTATACATCTCAACTCCATGAATCCCAAAATCCAATTGGCAAGAAAGGTCATAAAATGGAGCAAAAACTCACTGAACAACTGTTTTGCTTAGCAGCAGAAAATTGGGGCTCAATTGTAGTCATAAGTTGAGAACTGCCTGGATAGGCATTTAGACAGCAAGGATAAATAAATATCTACAAGTCCTTCTTCTGCATCGGGTCAATGTGATATATTGAACTCCTGACATTATGTGTTCAACCCTTTGCAATCCACTATCAGCTTTTGAACAGCTACTAATTAGGGTACTTTTGTCAGAAGCAAAGAAGAAAGAACTGATGATGATGATGATGATGATGATGATGATGATGATGATGACGACGACAACGACGACGACGACGACGACTGGGTCTTTTTAACCTTTTCAAAGAAATGCATTTAAAATTTCTATTAGCATCTAGAAACAGACAAGAATGCTAGGATTTTGACTTTGATAAGTTCATTTGCTTGGCAGCAAGGAGCTATAATTAAAACAACACTATAAACAGCAATCTATCATTTAATCCATGAGGGCTTCTTCCCCTATTTGGAGAACACAGCAATAAAACCCTAGCAGTAGTACTTAACAGAGGAAAATTCAATTATTAATTTTATTTTATTATTCCTTCCTTCTTCCTTCCCTCCCTCCCTTCCTTCCTGGCAGAAGAAGGAACACATTGAAGGCCCCATCTTAAAAAAAATGAAAGAATCTAGATAAGAAAGGAGGACTTAACTAAAAACTCAGGAGCTCTTCATATGAACATAATATTTTCTTGTACTTTATTTTTTACTTCTCACTACACGCATTAAAGCTTTTTCCTGTAGGATCCAGTGAGGTAGCTGTTTATGCCCACACAAAGCATGTAGGGAAAGTTGCAGAGTTTCAATTTGCAAACAGGTAAAAAGTGAAAGGAAAACAGGCTTTATTGGTGAAGAAATCTTGTTCTGTTGTGACCTTGCTCCCAGCAAATGCATTGTTCATGCCTGAATGACATTTCTGACAAAATCAGCATACAATCATGAACCATTTATCAGAAGTTCAGCTGAAGGAGATACATTCACAATGAGCCCTGATGGGGTCACTTTGAAAATACACGTTGGCATTTCAAAGCAGGAATGGGAAAAGGTCCAATCCGTAAACCTCTATTTAAACCAATTTAGTTTGGTTGAAAGAAGCTTAAATCAGAGGGATGTACTGTACAGTGAAGTGCAGTGGCTAGGTAGGTCAAAATGAAAGCTACCATACTAAAGTTAGTAAACTAGCTGCTCTAATATTATCCCTATATGTTCTTCATGGTTATGTTGGTAACCATGTATTATTCTTGGTTGCTACATTTAATTTCAGTACAATAAACTATCTTCACCAAATGCCAACTAATATCTAAGTTTCTATCTTCAGTTGACACTACTGAGAAAGTCAAGAGTTGATGCATACTTTCTTTAGAATGTTCTCTTGAGTATCTCCTATCCATATATATAGGTAGGTAGGTAGGTAGGTAGGTAGGTAGGTAGGTAGGTAGGTAGGTAGGTAATAGTGGTGGGTTGCAGGCGATACGCCCTGGTACGGGAGTACCGGAGCCTGCCCGGAACACCAGATAACATTCCGGTATGATGCTCTGGAGGACCCACCCACCCACCCAAGCTCCTTACCAGTCTTTTAACTCTTTGGCGCTTCCACACACACGCATGGCATGTACAGTGCCTGCGCAACACTCCTCTGAGTTGCTAGAGCATCACGGAGGTTCACGGAGGCTCACAGAGGCGTTAAAATGCATGTGCACGCTGTGCGTGTCCATGTGGACATTGCCGGGTCTGTTCCAACCGTACCGGTTGGAACGGGATCCGGAACCCACCACTGGTAGGTAGGGAGTAGACAGATGGATGGATAGAAAGATATAGACAAATATAGAAGATAGGTAGGTAGAGAGAGATAGGGAGGGAGGGAGAGAGATAGAGAGAGATGAAGAGATGGAGAGAGAGAGATGGAGAGAGGTAGATAGATGATGATGATAGATAGATAGATAGATAGATAGATAGATAGATAGATAGATAGATAGATAGGTGGGTGGGTGGGTGGGTGGGTGGGTGGGTGGGTGGGTGGGTGGTTGGGTGGGTGGGTGGGTGGGTGGGTGGGTGGGTGGGTGGGCGGGCGGGCGGACGGACGGACGGACAAACAGACCGACAGATGATAGATAGATTTGATCTATATGAATAAATGTGCATTAGAAGGTAAAGTGAAGGAAGCTACCTTTTGCTTTAGGAGAAAAGGTGAGATAATAAATCTAAAAAAAATAATTTTGCTCAGACAGACTAGTCAGACAGTTTGATATGTAAGTTAGGGCACCAGGCTAGAACTCAGGAGGCCGTGAGTTCTAATCCCATCTTAGGCACAAAGCCAGCTGGCTGACCTTGGGCCAGATACTCTGCCTTGCTCCTAAGAAGGAGGCAGGGGCAACCCATATTTGAAATCTGGCCAAGAAAACTGCAGGGACTTCTCCAGCCATTCATCAAGAGTCAGGCTATCTCAAAGGCACACATACTGTATACACAGATATGCAAGAGAGCAGTGGTTCTTAGAGTTGGTGGTTAAAGCTGAGAGCATCCACCTGATGGCATCTTCTTTGACAAGTTGTGACAACCCGTCTGGCAGTTTTGGGGTTCTTGCAGTCACTGTGGTGGACCAGAACATGAACACTGGCATCTTAATATTTTGTCAAACCAAGAATTGGCTCTTCTGATTTTGCGATTGTCTTGTTGCCTCAAATGCCAGTGCTAAACATCCAGTTAATGAGAGAGCTGGCGATAGAAATGTACTCCCATATTAGCTTCACTTCCCAGAGAATTCTTGATAAACTGCCATGTCGGTTATACTCGCCTTTTGGAAACTAGCATACAGTGTGCTATTTGGATCGATGAGCGATAACGTTGAGAGCATCTGTTAACATCCGAATGCATTTCTACACATATACATATTTTGTACAGCTAAGACTCTGTAACGAAAACTGTGGGTGCAAAATTAAATTTTTCTATCGCTTTTCAAGCTCTAAAAGAATTTCAATCCTTCACTTTCTTTAGCTCTTTAGCTTCAGCATTCTGCTCCGTTCCTCCTGTCTGTGTTTACCAAGCAATAAGCAATTAACATCCTGTGAAGCTTTTCCATTTTAGTGTGTGATGACTGCTTGACGGTGACGCCGTTCTTTTTTATTTTTTCTGAGATAGAAACACAACTTCACCTCCCAGTTTTCTTTGCTTCAGAAAGACACCATTCTTGGGCTCTAAATTCAGTTTACCGCATTGCAAAATGTTTTCTATCCTTCTCCAGTTTCCAGAGTGTAGTAAATAGCGTCAGTTCATATTCATGAATTGGGATAGGGCTTAGTAACAAGGTCAGCCAATGGGGATTGTTTGGGTAGACATGGCAACAGGTCAGCCAATGGGGAATGTTTGGAAACTGAAACAGTATTTGCTGTGTGAGCAACAAGGAGACAGCAAGGAGCTTGGGTGTGGCTTAGCTCTGAAACTCTGAGTCTGTGCTGAGCTCTAAACTAGTCTGCTGCTCTGAAGTGAAACTGAAACTGCTCTGTCCTCTACCTGTGTTTTGCTTGTATTTACTACCACATTGGAAAACCTGCTTTTGGAATTGTATATTTAGTTCATGTGTTATATTATACATAAATGGAAGGTAATGAATCCTGCTGAATCAGTTACCTATGTGTGCTTTCTGGATGTGATTGCTGCAACAAACTCTGACAAATAGTAATTTCAGTGTTATTTTCTTGTGCATATAATGTCTGTATTTAATCTTGTAAATATTTTTCCGCTAGGTTTTTTATTTTTTAATTAAGAAAGGTTAGTTGCCCTTGACGGGCGAAATACAAAGAGTTTGTGCAAACGCCTGATAACATCTAAATTTCTACCTCCTGTAAATGGGATAAAGCCATTAGTTTCTACCAACTGGGGTTACTCAGAAGCAAGAAAAAGCAAACTGGAAGTCCTTGGTGATATTAGTAAGAGAAAAATTATAAGTGAGCAGAGACCATTTTCAGCATTTTACTGGGGGAGAAAAAAATCTTAGAATCCTCCATCCCCCCCCCCACTTTTTATCTGCATACCCTTCAAGAAAAATAAGTTATCTTTGCCATATTTTCTCTAAATACTTGTTACTTGAAAACAAAGATATCTTCCCCAAGTCTACCCATATGGAATGACAAAATTAATTTAGCTCCACTATATTTTGGAGCTAAAGTACCAAGTCACCAAAGCAGTAGGTGTGAACTTAAATGGTCTCCAGAGGATGGTAGAGGACAGGAAGGAACATTGTCCATGGGTTTGCGATGGGTTGGACACAACTTTGCAACTAACAACAACAACAAAGCTACCAAGCCAGTTACAATGTCACATTATTGGTAATACCCAGATCCACGTAAAAAAAGAAAAGAATACAAAACAGAATTTTATCTCCCTCTGCTGAAATCCAGTGACTTAATAGAATAATAGAATTGGAAGGAACCTTGGAAGTCTTTTAGTCCAATCACCTGCTCAAGCAGGAGATCTATATCATTCCAGACAAATGGTTGTCCAGATCCTACTGCAAACAAATATAATTGTTCCCTCCCACCTTCCTTCCTTCCTTTCCTCCCACCCTCCTTCCTTCCTTCCTTCCTCCCTTCCTCCCTCTCTCCCATCCATCCATCTATCCATTGGTGAGCTAGGTGAAGAATTGGGTTGAACAAGGATGACTCTTGATCTTCTGGATGTCTAAAAGCATTTTCAGCGCAAATGTGCTGTCAAATGATAGAAACTGTTTATGGCTTCGAAGTAATTATGTCAGCCATGCTACGCACACTTATTTTGCTGCTTTTAAGTTTTAATTAATCAGTACAGTCCCACTAATTAATGTTAGTTAGAATTGCAAGAAGAGATGATCCCCAATGGACATCTTGGGACTTTCCGCTATTTAATTAGCAAGTCTTATTTCAATTCTACCTTGTTGTTTCATGTTAATGACAATTAAAGATTTCTTCACCTTTAGATGTTGTTTGTTTACATTGAAAACAAGGCTACAAACAAAGTCATCGCAAGCACAGAGAGACTGTAGATGGATGAGTGATCATGCATTGAAGATCCTGTCATGCTGGGGCTCAGGACCCTGGACAGCACCAGAGTTCAGGGAAGCTGGTAAAATTCTTTTAGAAGGGATTCGGATTAATGTCAGGGTTCCAAGTAACACCCCAACGAAAGAAGACTCCGAGACTTGAGTTTCCTCAAAGTTCCATTTTATTAGAGATGTCATATTGGCACATCTGGGAAACCCCAAATCTGAAAGCTTCCAGGTTTTTCCCACCCAAACGAAAGTTCAAGTCCCTGCCCAGCACCCACATGTCCGTCACATGACCAATTAGGCACCATCGAAAACTGGAGATGCCTCTCAGTCACCTCATCACAGCTGCAGGGCCTTGTGGCCTTGACCTTCCAAGAAAGAATGTTATTATGGGTACTTAGCATCCAAACTCTGTATAGTCCCCCCCCTCCCACTTTCCCACAGTAGAAAATGTGGCATGCCTGAAGTTTCAAAAGATGACTTCCAGGTCTGACAGATCCCAGATTTTATTTAAGCAGAACTGGGAGAGTCTTCTGGAAAATTTCAACTTACAAAACTGGTTGGATCAACTGTATTATTCAAACTAAAGAAGCATTTTCTAAGGACTTCAGTAGAGTGATGAATAAAAATAAGGGTTGAAATTACTCACAGTGATGTTCTCTTCTTATGAACTGAACAACTTTCCATGAAGTCACACTTTTCAGAAACTTCCAACTGAAATGGACAAATTGGTTGCACTTAATGAACTGTTTTATGTATGTTTCCAAAAAACGTGTTGGTTTTTTGGCAGACGTCTGATTAAGGGATTCTTTCCTGAAAGTTCACATCTTGACAGGTTGACATGACTCATTAAGAAGGATTTGAATAGATGGAAAGATGCACTTTTGGAAAATAAATAAGTAAAATGCAACCCGTCATAGTGGCATTCTGTCATGCTCGGAGTGAAGCAAGATGGAATGGCATTTTGACCCTATTTGTCCAATCAAGGATGTGATAGAAAGGTTTGTAGCAAGCCTTGAGATATTTCATCCCTCCCTCCTTTTCTTCTGTTTTTTGATGAAAGGATTCATCAAATGTTTTTAAATTCTGGAAAATGTGGGGATACCCTTTGAAACAAATTGATGTCTTTCACACTTCCTTAGGAAGTCATTGTAGAACACATCAGTTTCTGGATCCATCAAACCCGCTGCCTCTGAGAGTAGCAGGTTCCCAAGGCCTTGGCCAATGACTTCTTCAATCGTGTATTTATTAGTTAGACTCCTATTCCATCTGATATAATCAGCACACTTTCTTCCTAATTTTCTCCACAATAACTCTACATTGTAGATTGGATTGAAAGAGAGTGACTGGTCTGAAGTCAGTCAGCCAGCCTCCATGATTAAGTATCAGTAAAAATATGGGTCTTTCCATCTCCAAAATAGCAACTTAATACACTGATTCTCATTTGCTGTATGATCATTGGCTTTTGGGATAAAAATGTTTATGGACTCTGAATCACAACATTGTGTGTGTGTGTGTGTGTATGTGTGTGTGTGTGTGTGTGTGTGTGTGTGTGTGTTGTTTTCTTGCATGTAGATAGTACCATGAAGTCAAATTTCTTTTGTTAGATATTGGAGATGAGTTGGAACTGGTGTGTGTGTGTGTGTGTGTGTGTGTGAGAGAGAGAGAGAGAGGGGGGGGGGAGAGATTTGCTTTTTAAACTATGTTAAGCCTGATCAGATTAATGAGTGGACAAAGTTCTAGAATTTAAAAAAAAACTAGTTCAGGGACCATAAATTGTATAACTATGCTGTAGACAGAAGAAAAAGCTACATCCAAGATAAAGTATTGCAATAAAAATGGAACTCATGTCTAAAGAAGGGAGGGAGGGAAGAAAGAAGGAAGGAAGAAAGAATGAAAGAAAAAAGATAGAGAGAAAGAAAGAGAAAGAAGGAAAGAAAGAAAGAAAGAAAGAAAGAAAGAAAAGACAGATGGGGAGAGGGAGGAAGGAAGGAAAGAAGTTGACATTAGAGATAGAAGGAAGGAAGTTGATATGAGAGATGGAAAGAAAGAGAAAGAAAGAAAAAAGAAAGAAAGAAAGAAAGAAAGAAAGAAAGAGTAAGAAGGAAGAAGGAAGGAAGTTATAGACGAAACTGACTCCTTCGGTATTTTCATTTCCTTGCTTCAAAATTGACTAGTAATAGACTTCTAGAACCATCGTCTTAAATTCTCATGCTTTCTGAGAATAGGGAAGGAATAGCAACCATATTGATAGGGAAAACAACTGTCAGAAGAGGGAAGGGCAAATTTAAACACCCTCTTCACATATTGGGAGCATTTGGGTTAAGAGGCAGATTTCCCTGTACATATTCCCTGTAATGTGAATTTTATGTATAAAAATAAAATAAAATAAAAACACAGCGTTGCTTTAAATGCATCTGGGAGGGCTCGGCAGAAATAGCTACGTATTTTAAGTTGAGTTCAGCAAAGAAAAGAGAAATTGCATTTTAATTGCATCAAGATAACAGTTAATCTGTTGGGGAGGGGGAGGGAGGGAAATCAAAGTGTGCATCTGGAACTGGGCAAACATCCTTCTTCCCTTTGAATAAATTTGCTCGGAATATGCTGTGTCTTCCCATAGAGACACTGACTTTATGATGCCCTCCCCCTCCTTCCTTTCTGCTTCATTTATCTTTGACATTTAATTTCCAGATGGGTCCATAATGTGACGGATACTTTATTTCTTAAGATATCCCAGTAGTGAAATCATTTCTGAAAACCCAGGAAGTTGATAGCTGCCAAATAGCTCGCTGTGTTTCATCCTGCCCCCCCCCACTCCCCAATTTTGATATATTAGTTGCTTGTTAGCGATTTATGTAGCAAGGTGGGCGATCTCGCTTCCAAATCAAGGGGGCAGATTATTTGTGCCCCTGTACAACAACAACAAAAAACCCCAGAAAAACCATGACTTGACTTTTCTTTTTCTTTTCTTTCTTTCTTTCTTTCTTTCTTTCTTTCTTTCTTTCTTTCTTTCTTTCTTTCTTTTTTGTTTTGTTTTTTTTGCATTAAAACTGTTGTATTCAACTGCTTGCGCCGACGGGAGCTCATGAAAAAGAAAATAAAGCTTTTATTGAAAGACACATTAAGCAGAAGAGCAGCATAAACAGTTTTTAATATGATGTATTAATTCAAGGAGGCAGTAAAAAGCGCTGGTAATAATGTAGGAAAGAGGGTTGCCCTTAGTGATCTTGGAAAATGTGACACGAGGAACATCATAAAGGTAGGAACTAGGTCTACACTTTTCCCCCCTAACTGATTAAAAAGCATCGCTGTACGAGGGAAGTCTCAGTTTATGACTTCCGTCATAGTCCCTATTATCAACCATCTGTGGACAAACTTGGCTTAGGGAAGATTTCCACTTGGAATAGAGGAGATTGCTGGTAGTCCTCAACTTACGACACTTCATTTAGTGACTGGTCAGTACGACACTGAAAAAATGACCGTTTTTCACACTTACAACTATTGAAGCATCCCCCTGGTTACCTGATCAAAATTCAGAGGAATAGAATAGAATATCAGAGTTGGAAGGGACCTTGGAGGTCTTCTAGTCCAACCCCCTGCTTAGGCAGGAGAGCCTATAGCATTTCAGACAAATAGTACAATATAGGTGGTACCTCGCTCAATAGTAGTATCTGTGAGAGGGATCATGGAGTCCTAGTGGACAACTATTTAAATAGGAGCCAGCCGTGTGCAGCAGCTGCCAAAAAAGCCAACACAGTTCTAGGTTGCATAAACAGAGGGATAGAATCAAGATCACGTGAAGTGTTAATACCACTTTATAATGCCTTGGTGAGGCCACACTTGGAATACGGCATCCAGGTTTTGGTCGCCACAATGTAAAAAAGATGTGGAAACTCTAGAAAGAGTGCAGAGAAGAGCAACAAAGAGGATTAGGGGACTGGAGACTAAAACATAGGAAGAATGGTTGCAGGAACTGGGTATGTCTAATTTAATGAAAAGGAGAACTAGGGGGAGACATGATAGTAGTGTTCTAATATCTCAGGGGTTGCCACAAAGAAGAAGGAGACAAGCTATTCTCCAAGGCACCTGAGTGTAGAATAAGAAGCAATGGGTGGAAACTAATCAAAGAGAGAAGCAACTTAGAACTGAGGAGAAACTTCCTGACAGAACAATTAATCAATGGAACAGAAATTGCCTCCAGAAGTTATGAATGCCCCAACATTGCAAGTCCTTAAGAAGATGTTGGATAGCCATTTGTCTGAAACGGTATAGGGTTTCCTGCCTAGGCAGGGGGTTGGACTAGAAGACCTCCAAGGTCCCTTCCAACTCTGCTATTGTATTCTTGTATTCTAGTTATCCAATCTCTTCTTAAAAAAAAAACTTCCAGTGTTAGAGAATTCACTTAGCAACCATCTTGCAACTGCAGTGATTCTTTTACCAACGGTAGCAGGAAAGGTGGCAAAATGGGACAAAATTCACTTGTCAAATGTCTTGCTTAGTCACAGAAATTTTGAGCTCGATTGTGGTAGGAAGATGAGGACTGCCTTTAATTGACTCGAATGTGTGGATTGGATTAAATGGATGAGATCCCGCTAATGATGATGCACATTGAATATTGAGTGGTATAAACGAGTTTTAATTGCATTTCTTTTTCTTATCTCAAATCCTTCCTTTCTTTGCCTTCCTATTGGTTATTCCTTTTATGCACTTTGTAGAATGTAGCATGATTCACGCATCAAGTATAAAATATTACTACATATTGAACCATCAGATGTATCAGAGGGATAAAAGGTAAAGGTTCCCCTCCCACATATGTGCTAGTCGCTCCTGACTCTAGGGGGCGGTGCTCATCTCTGTTTCAAAACTGAAGAGCCAGCACTGTCTGAAGATGTCTCCATCATCATGTGGCTGGCATGACTTAACGCTGAAGGGGCATGGAATGCTGTTACTTTCCCACCAAAATGGTCCCTATTTTTTCTACTTGCATTTTTACATGCTTTCGAACTGCTAGGTTGGCAGAAGCTGGGACAAGTAGCATAAGCTCACTCTGTTACGCAGCGCTAGGGATTCAAACCGCTGAACTGCCGACCTTTCTGATAGACAAGCTCTGTTTCTTAGTCACTGGGCCACCATGTCCCACATCAGAGGGACAGTCCATGTTAAATTCCCAGCATTGTCATGCATGGCGACCACATCAAATGCCAAAATTAAATACCTAACACTGAAATCATTTTTTAGAGAATGTCAAAAACAGATATAATGCATTTTATAAATTTTTGGGCAAATGAGATACTGAGATGATAGGGACAAGCACGCATTTCAGAAATAATGTAGTTGATTTTTTCTTTAAAAAAAATCATCTCAAAGTCTTCTGTTTGGCAAGAAATTTTCACCTTTTAGCTTTTTGCCAAGGGATCCCTAAATTAGCTAATGTTTGCATATTTTAAGTTCAATCTCTTTTCTTCCCCCATTTTCATTTCTTCTTTGAGGTTTTGAAATATTATTGTTACAGCTCTGTAATTCCACCTGCTTCTTTTCATTATGAAATCTGGTTATTTCCTCAAGAAAAGTTAAAGATACCGGTAGTTGAAAAATTATAAGCAAGTTCAAGAAAATGGTGCACATTTTTTTACAAGAGGAATAACTGAGCCATAAAAGGAAGAACAAAATAAATGAGATACATACAAAGGAAAATAAAGTCTTTCTGGTTTGTGGAATCTGCACCATGTTTAATGTGTTTGGATTCAGTCTTTCCTTCCTTCCTTCCTTCCTTCCTTCCTTCCTTCCTTCCTCCCTTCCTTCCTTCCTTCCTCCCTCCCTCCCTCCCTCCCTCCCTCCCTCCCTCCCTCCCTCTCCTAGTTTCTTCCTCCCTCCCTTCCTCCTTCCCTCTCCCCCTTCCTTCCTTCTTCCTTCATTCCTCCCTCTCCTTTCTTCCTCCCTCCCTTCCTCCTTCCCTCTCTCCCTTCCTTTCTCTTTCCTTCCTTCCTTCCTAAACCGTCTTCTCTTTCACACTTTTGTTACCTATACTTTTCTATTCTGTTCCAATTTTTCCTTTCCATATTCTTTTTTTCTTCCTGCTAAAACTTTTCTGGACCGTACTAATTTTGTTTGATGATCTCCCTTGCTTTGCAACTTGGCCTTCTCTGTCAAATGTGGCTTTCAAAGAAGTCCAGCCTTCAACCACTAAACCCTTCCCTTGGTTGTGCACTAAGAAAGTGTGGGAAATCACTCTAATTGCACACTGACCCTGTTGTGTCTCTGAGTTTGTGTTTTTGAGAGAGAGAAAAAACTACTAGAGAGAATTGTACAATTAGGACAAACTTAAAATGAAATGGGTCAGCACGAGAGGTTTTTTTTTCTTTTTTCTGTTAAAGCTCTTACCAGAAATAGTGTCATTAAACCAATTCCCACTGACAGTCCAGTTTTTCCCCCCTTCCATTTCAACCGTTTCAACCGACAGCAGACGACAGCAAAGGTAAAAGTGCTAATTATTTTTACATGTGAGCAAATAGGTTGAATACTTACAAGTGTTCAATCAAAGTTCACCTGTGCATCTTCATGCGTGAGCCTGCTTTGGGTTGCATTTTCCAGACATCTGGAAGAAATTAATGTAGCAGTGTCTAATTATCTTTCCTCATACTTAATGGGGGAGGGGAGAGCAAAGAGATAGCATCCTTATTAATTGTCTCTATGCTTCTGAATGTCTTCTTGGGGGTGCTTTAGAACTGCTGATTTATCCCCCTTCCAGTCAGGAAAGAAAACACTTCTCTAAATATTGTAGAGTTCTGAAGGATTCCTACTGAGTCTTTTTAGTCCATGTTGACTTTTCAGATTTTATGCAAGTACCTGGAATTGTAGTGGACAACCATTTAAATATGAGCCAGCCGTGTGCAGTAGCTGCCAAAAAAGCCAACACAGTTCTAGGCTGCATAAACAGAGGGATAGAATCAAGATCATGTGAAGTGTTAATACCACTTTATAATGCCTTGGTAAGGCCACACTTGGAATACTGCATTCAGTTTTGGTCGCCACAAAGTAGAAAAGATGTGGAGACTCTAGAAAGAGTGCAGAGAAGAGCAACAAAGAGGATTTGACAATCTCTAATCGTAGGCATACATGTGGGAAAAAAACCAAAATCCACTAACTCTTTTGGGGATCCAGAAATACCTAACTTCTTGATCCAAATCCCGAGAGGACACCTGTTTGTCCATAATGGTCCCCACTTTCAAAAACAACAAATCCAACCATAATGCCATGACTTTGATGACTAGACTTGAAATGCCAGGAATTGTGCCACCCAACATTTTGAAAGGCCAGCAAGTGAAGGGAAGTTTATTGCACAGACTTATGGCAATTTGGATATGGAATTGATTCACCCATTCATCAATTTTAGGGGGGCTTATTTCATTTCATCTCCACCTTTAGAGATCTATAGCAAAGAGCTTCATGTTTGTGATCCTTCGTGAAGGCAGATTAGCGTTGGGGATTTGTGTGAGAAGTTGTTCTTCAAATGAAAACTAGACAGCCCTCCATATGGCCTTAAATGGATGTCATCTCTTGTCCTGAAGATTTATGGAGATTCTCAGTCATCCAAGTCATAATGTTGCAGATGTGCTTTTTCCAAAGGCAGCTGGACTTTGCTTGGAAGTCCAGTTGCCTTTGGAAAAAGCACCTTTGGGACCCTCTGTCCTAAAGGAACACACATCTTTGGGATCTTCTGTTTTGAAGGAACACTTTAAACGATGTTGAGATGCTAGAAAGAGTACAGAGAAAAGCAACAAAGATGATTAGGGGACTGGAGGCTAAAATATATGAAGAAGGGCTAAAGGAACTGGGTTTGTCTAGTTTAATAAAAAGAATGATTAAAGGAGACATGATAGCAGTGTTCAGATATCTCAGGGGCTGCCACAAAGAAGAGGGAGTCAAGCTAGGAGCCAAGGTGGCGCAGTGGTTAAGTGCAGCACTGCAGGCTACTGCTAGATCAGCAGGTCAGCGGTTCAAATCTCACCGGCTCAGGGTTGACTCAGCCTTCCATCCTTCCGAGGTGGGTAAAATGAGGACCCAGATTGTTGGGGGCAATATGCTGACTCTCTGTAAACCGCTTAGAGAGGCCTGAAAGGCCTATGAAGCGGTATATAAGTCTACTGCTATTGCTATTCTCCAAAGCACCTAAGGGCAGGACAAGAAGCAGTGGGTGGAAACTAATCAAGGAGAGAAGCAACTTAGAACTAAGGGGAAATTTCTTGACACTGAAAACAATTAATCAGTGGAACAAGTTGCCTCCAGAAGTTGTAAATACTCCAACACTGGGAGTTTTTAAGAAAAGATTGGACAACCATTTGTCTGAAGAGCCAAGGTGGCGCAGTGGTTAAATGCAGCACTGCAGGCTACTGCTAGATCAGCAGGTCAGCGGTTCAAATCTCACCGGCTCAGGGTTGACTCAGCCTTCCATCCTTCCGAGGTGGGTAAAATGAGGACCCAGATTGTTGGGGGCAATATGCTGACTCTCTGTAAACCGCTTAGAGAGGCCTGAAAGGCCTATGAAGCGGTATATAAGTCTACTGCTATTGCTATTGCTATTGAAGTGGTGTAGGGTTTCCTGCCTAAGCAGGAGGTTGTATTAGAAGACCACCAAGGTCCCTTCCAACTCTGTTATTCTATTCATAAGCCAAATAAAAACAAACCTGGGTGGTTGAGATTAGAATAGTAAAGATACAATGATCTTACCCAGCACTCTGTAACTCTGTGTATTCTCAAAGCACCAAACAAGCACATTAATCCACCACAATCCCTGTGAAGCTCACGCAGTAAGTATTATCACCCTATTACACATGGCGAGGTTGTGTGAGAGAGGTTAAACGGCTGTGCCCTACGATAGACATGGTAATATTATATCAAAGGAATGTGGTGTAAAAATGCCCTATTTTGCTATTGAATCTTTTTCACCCTTTGGGATTGCCTTATTAGCTGTGGGCATTCACACATACAGTATATTGGATGCTGAAATTTTGCAAATCCAAGAGTGGCTGAGGTCTACAAGTCTTCACCCACTAGATTATTTAGCCCAGAGTCACTGTCTCCTCTTCTCTATCTTTCTCATGGTTGGTTAGATGGGAAGACACATCCTTTGATCGGAAAACCCTTTCTCCTACAATTCATCATTTGATTCAGTCCAGATGTGAGAAGGGTAATCTATGCTAGAATTATCACCTGTATCTTTAGAGATTGTTCAAACACATGAATCAGAAACGTGTTGCTGCTGTGGTTTTCTAAAGGAAGCCGTGGTTTCTAGATTGCTTAGTTGTATGTCTGGAAAATATGTCCTATTTTTAGACTGTCTGCAACAGGATACATCCATATGTGTCCTTCAATGTTTTCTGTAAAGGAAATTCTATGCATTGTTGGTGTTATGGTTAGTAGTTGTAACAATCTCATTCTTATAATAAACCAAGGGCTTAGAAGAGCAGGTTCTAAGAGTGGTGCAGTGGCCTAGAGGTGGTGCTCTCACCTCACAATCAGGAGGCTGTGGGTTCGATCCTAGGTAGAGGCAGATATTTCTCTCTCTGGGCACTATGAGAATATATCTGTTGAATGAAACGTCATATATATGAAGGAAGGTTCAATTCCCAGTAAGGGTATGGCTAGTGATGAGAGCTAAATAGTTTGAAATAGATCTATACTAGTCTCCCTTTATTTATTTATCAGCACAAATGCAATACAAATATAACAAGTCAACATAAAAAAAATGGTGTCACAACCCCTGGTAAGCCCCAATTATGGGAGGAAGCTAACTGCTTCCATCATCTGTCTATCGGCTCGTCACAAGAGACCATCACGACAGAAACCCAGTATTTTTACTGTTGCCTTTGTTACATTTGTGTTGTATTTGTTTGTTTGTTTGTTTATTTATTTATTTATTTATTTATTTATTTATCAGCACAAATACAACACACACACACACACACACATATATGGGTGTGTGTGTTTGTGCATGCACACACACACACACGTATAAAGAAAGACGAAAAAGCAGTCAACAGGTTGAGCTAAACATTACACCAATCTTCAAATCCCTTTGTTAACTATCTGTTATTCTATTTAGAATATAGAATGTCCAGAAATGGTTTCCAGTCTTTAATAAAGCTGTCTAGTCCAGTGGTGGGCTTCAATTTTTTTTACTACTGGTTATGTGGGTGTGGCTTGGTGGGCATGGCTTGGTGAGCATGGCAGGGGAAGGATACTGTAAAATCTCCATTCCTTCCCGACTCCAGGGGAAGGATACGGTAAAATCTCCATTCCCTCCCGACTCCAGGGGAAGGATACTGTAAAATCCCCATTCCCTCCCAATCAGCTGGGACTCGGGCATTCTCTGGGAGGCAGAGAATGGTTTGGGGTTGGGCCAATCAGAGGTGATATTTACCAGTTCTGAAAATTTCCGCTGCCGGTTCTTCAGAACTAGTCTGAACCTGCTGAATACCACCTTTGATGATGGTAGAGTCCATTATCTCTAATCAAAGTAGTTAATTTCTCTGCTAATTCAGTCAATTTCCATTCTTCAACAGTCTCTTTTTCCTTCCAACGTTTGGCAAGTACCATCCCTGCCTCCATCACCATCTGAAGGAAGAACACCCCAAATTGTTCTTCAATTTGCTTGTCCATCAAATTCATAAATTGTTATTGATGATGCTCTTTCCTCGAGACTGATTGTTTCTTTCAAACCCTAATGACAGTCTCTTTCTAAAAAGCATTTATTCATCGGATATAGTTTATCCTGTGTATCATTTCACTTCGAAGCCCCTATATTTACCCTATGTCACGAATTACCAAAGTCGCTGTGGGGCTTTAACAAACAAATGGAATTTCATGACCCAGATTGTCCCTCCACAAAAATCCTTGAAGCTCACAATAACAACATTAATTTTAAGTTTATTCAAGCCATGAAAAGGAAACGCTGACAAGCACCTCAATTCAAGGAGGAAATGAAACATTTTAAGCTTTTCTATAGCTACATGAGAAATTATAGCTTTGAAATTTGGTGAATAATGACTTCACCAAATGTCTTTGTTTACATTAAGAGTGGAAAAAATTGTCTGGAGTTATTTCTGTGCTATATACATAATTGCAATTTTTCAAATGTATACGGGTGATACAGATTCCTTTTCTACTTAAAAAAAACTCAAGCTTGCGATTGGGTTCCTGAATTTAAAAAAATGACATTGATTATATCTTTCCTGCATAAAATAAAATAAAAATAAAAAAGGTCACCATTTCAGTGTATTTCAGAACCAGATAATCATAAAGCAGATGTCTAATATCTAATTCTCTTCTTCATCTGTTTGCTGTGTTGGTCTCCTTGGGTGAATGAGTGGTCCAGTATGTTCTCAGATGACTTATCCTGTTTACAAAAAAGAATAATTGAGTAGATCTGTAATGATTCAGATTAGTTCCGTAACTGCAGTTTTCTTAAACATTCTAATTCTTCTAGTTTTACAGGGCTTGAAAAAAAAAAGACTGTCTGTCTATCATCTATCATTGTCTGCCTGTCTTTCTGTCTTTCTATCATTTATCATCATTTATCAACTATCATCTATCTGTTGCAGAAGTTTCATTACTGAAATAAATAATGGAATGTCTACCAGCAAAAAGCAAGCTAGGAGAACCTCATAAACTCCATGAGCTACAGATGCTCTCTTCTATTGGAAGCATATAATTAGTATCATGATAAGCAAAAGTACAAGTTCACATCAGGACTCTTGCATTAATCAAGTCATTTAGACAGACAGCAATGCAGGCTACACCCACACGGTCCTTCCTTCTAAAAAGACTAACTCTACTCTGCAATCTGAGTATATTTCAATCTCCATCTGCAGTACTTCTAAATAGATGAGATGCGAACAGCTAGTAATCAAGACTAGAAATGCTAGCTTGTTGTTAGGTAAGCTCCCTGTTGGGAGAGCGAGTGTGTTCAGAGAAGCGTTGTGAGAGTTGTGTTGGACAACACACAAACCAGCATACACAGACACTGCAGTATAAATAGGCTTTTACTTTTGTGGAAATAGAGGTATCAGAGTCCATCAAACAGTCCAAGTCATACACAGATAAGACAGTCAGTCATCAATGTCTTTCAGTTAAGGGATAATCTAAATAACATAGTCCATAATCATACAAACAGTCTTGTAGTCAAAGTTTGCTAGCAGTTGCAAAACTTACAATAGCACACGGCACTTTCTAACAGCCAGCTTCCAAAACACTCAGATCAGATCAGCCCAGCATCTAACAAAACAGAGAGCTAACAGTCATTCTGGCTTCCTCTTATGGCTGATCGAGGAAAACAGCAACCAATCACATTTTACAGTATGATTTTTTTTAAAGGTATAGCATTGTTATATGATTTATATATTGCCAACCCAACCGTTAGATTATATTCCTAACACTTGCGAAGAAGAATATGATCATGCTTCAGGAAGAGCTGGCTTCTGGTTTTTCCTTATGACATAATGGTCAAATGTACAAAATGGCCTTGAACCCTTGTGATTGCTAGCAGGAGATTCTCCATGCGATGTAAGACTGATTAAGGCTAATAACATGGTCTACATCTTTTCCCATATGATGTTGTGAAAGCTTCATTTGACCAAAACTATGATGAGCAATGGAGCTTGCAATCTGTCAGCCCACCTGGTGATGACCATGTCATAAAGAAGAGTGGGATTTGGCTTTGTAAGAAGAGGGCATGATTATGAGAATAATTTAACACTGAATGAAATAGAAACAGATACCTTGGTGTGTAAAGCTAAAGGAACACTGAAGGACACAATCCATTTGAATAAACCTGGGATGCTGTAATACAGTGCAGCTGACAAAGGTATGCATAAGTGTCAGTTGAATTATTAATGAAAGGTCTCAAATGACGGTCAGCAAGTATGTCATCTAGATCGCTCTAAGTGGAAGGTAGGAATCCATAACTAGGTGACAGCTTCATGCTGGGTTCCAGTGAAGGATGTTAATGGATAAGTCAGGAATGAGTTTATAGAAAGGCTATCCAACAATCAGAATGAATGAGATCTGAGTGGGGTGGGTGGCAAATCTGTTAGGTGACTAAATGGATGGTTGAGAACAAAACAGTGAATGGACAATTTGAAAATGCAAGAGTAAATTAACAATAAATTAGAATGGTGACTGTTTAGTCAATAATTGCATCTGAAAGGTCTCTTTGCTTTGAATCCCCATTCTAAGCCTAAAGTCTGTACATTAGTATGGAAAGGAACATCTATAAATCTAAAATTCTGATTGATTTGATTTTGTGTGTGTGTGTGTGTGTGTGTTTGTGTCTGGGAGTGTGTGTGTGTTCTCACCCCCCTCATTCCACACCAAAGCACACTCCGAGCCAGAGATAAGTTATGGCGTTTAATTAACAGACAAACAGGTCCTTGGCAGCAAACCGGCACAGACAGGCTTGGGCAGCAATAAACACAGATAAGGGTTGGCAGCAATCCAACCTGCCAATCTCATACAATGTTCTCCGACATTCGATCCTGTGATGACTTCTGCAAAGAGGGGCGTGTGCACAAGTAGACTTTTTATAGTCTGGAGAGGAGCCTAATGACCACCAGCTGAGTGCAATCACCTCCTGTAACTGCGGAACTGTTCCTGACGCCTATTAGCTCTTCGGTGCTGGGCATCCAGGAACAATTCACTACAGGCATCTGGCTCACTCTCCCTTGTCTCCTCCCCACTGGTCCAAGGCTCAGGTGCCTCCTGGTGGCCAACCAGCCTCTCTGTGCCCTGCTCGGAGTTGGAACCCTGTCCAGGGTCCTTCACATCCTCCAGAGCCAACTCAGAGGGCCCCTCACTGTCGGAGTCTGGTGGTAGCTCCAACGGCACCTGCTGGGCCACAACATACATACATACATACATACATACATACATACATACATACATACTTTAAACTCCAAACAGAACGGAAAGTGGATATAAAGAGGTAGGAAGTGGAAGCTGTCCCAAGCAGTATGAAAGTGATTATGTTATGGGGCACCGCAAAATTAATGGAGTTGCATTAATGAGAGAAAGGATGCTTATTGGAGTAACCCCACTTGCAACCATCATCAATATATGCTGTGCCCAAATTTTGATCACATAGAGATACTGTGAGGGTCATAAATGTAAGGATCACTTGTAAGTCCCCCTTTTCAACAATGGATGGTAATTAATCAAGGAGACAACCAACCTAGAACTAAGGAGAAATTTCCTGACAATCAGAACAATTCATAAGTAGAACAAATTATCTCCAGAAATGCTCCATCACTGGAGGCTTTTAAGAAGAGTTTGGACAATCATTTGTTGTTCAAATAGTAGAGGGTTTCCTGCTTGAGCAGGAGTTTGGACTAGAAGAACCCCAAGGTTCCTTCCAGCTTTATTATTCTGTTAGTGCTGTTGAACAGTTGTTAAATTAATGGCTGTAAGCCAAGAACTGCTTGGAATGTTGTAGGAACTCAATGTTCCAGAAATGCTTCCAAGTTAGCACAGAATCCTTGGGTGGAAGTGCCCTGATACAGTGCTACTAGCATACACTTACCAAAGTAGGTATCTGAATGCTGATTAATTGAGTGGTTTGTGAATGAGTCAGCTGAGGACTGCAGTGGGTTTTTTTGTTGGAGAAACAACTGAATTCTGAAATATATTTTTTCTACAACTTGACTCATTTCAGAGATTTATGTCAAGTTGGTGGGCAGAACAATTGACTAATGATTTATTTGAATTTCCCCCGGAGTAGACACCTAACCGTATTCCACCCATGAATTTTTCTCCCACATCTTCGTATTCTTTTGTAGATTTTCATAAAACATTTTTTAAAAAGTTGAGTAAGAGCCAGGATGGGGGGGGAGGGGGGAGATGTAGAAAAAAGCTAATTCATTCATTGCATGAGGCATTGCAAATGCAAAGGACCCTCACTGAGATAAGGTAAAGATAGGGAAATTGGAACAGACAGAGGACAATTGAGAAAGGAAAAAAGCAGTAGCAGTAGTAGCAGTAGCAGTTAGACTTATATACTGCTTCATAGGACTCTCTAAGCGGTTTACAGAGTCAGCATATTGCCCCCACAGTCTGGGTCCTCATTTCACCCACCTTGGAAGGATGGAAGGCTGAGTCAACCTTGAGCCGGTGAGATTAGAACCGCTGAACTGCAGATAACAGTCAGCTGAAGTGGCCTGCAGTACTGCACCCTAACCACTGCGCCACCTCGGCTCTTTAGCAGGGATGGGAGTCTACCGGTTTGGACCAACTTTAGTGAACCTGGAGCTCCAACTATCAGCTGTGAGTGAACCACTTCACCCTGACTTCGAAGTGGGCCTGCCCATCTGCCCCTGTGCTATACTCAACTATATTTCCTTTTTCAACGCCCAGCTGATCGGCGTGGCAGAGTAGATTGCCATGCCACAGCAGTTTTCCTCAACAGCAGTAATGCTGAAGGTGAGTTTTCTGCAAAATGTGCATGCACGTGCAGTGCTCAGCGAAAGGATCACACCCCTGGAAAAAAGTATAAAAGCTTGTAGGAAAAAGATTCAAAGTATTCTACCATTTTTAAAATTATTTTTCTCTCCTTTCTAATTTTTTTTTGTTTCTTTGCTTTATGGGATTGCTTTCTTTCCCCCCGCTCTTTCATATGTCTTTTGGAGCCCACATTTCCTCAAGATGCAATAGCAAAAGGGTCTCACATTATATGTGCCATCAAGCTACCTGTCAGCGTTCCAAATATCATCCAAAATTAAATCAGAGTCCAAGGCAAAGCATTGCTCTAAGTTCCTATTTATTAAGAGAGACATGTTGGCACATCTGTGGGAAACCCGAATCTGAAAGCTTCCTGGGTTTTCCACCCAGTTGAAAGTTCAAGATCCTGCCCCCACACCCACATGTCCACCACATGGTCCAATCTTCCATTGCCACGCCGGCATCTCCACCCATCCACTTCCAGTCAGGTGCAGAGGTGCAGAGACAAAGAATGACTTTGGACTTCTAGAAAGAAATGTTTTATTTTGACAAACATATTCTATTCCTCCTCCCAATTACCTCACTAAGGAAACAGCATAGTAACATGAGAGAGTGTGGCAGGCCAAAGATCCTAAAAGCAATATGACTGCAGGCCTGACACTACCATTGTTTTCTCATTGATAAGTGGTAGCCTTGGAGTTTGCCAAAAGAAGGCAATCGCCACGCATTTATAAACATCCATAGGTGGCGCAGTGGTCAGAGCGCAGTACTGCAGGCTACTTCAGCTGACTGCTTGCTGCAGGTTGGCAGTTCAAATCTTACCAGCTCAAGGTTGACTCAGCCTTCCATCCTTCCAAGGTGGGTAAAATGAGGACCCAGATTGTTGGGGCAATAGGCTGACTCTGTAAACTGCTTAGAGAGGGCTATAAAAGCACTACGAAGCGGTATATAAATCTAAGTGCTATTGTTATTGTTATTGCTATTCTCTATCTCAGCACTGCGATTCTAACAAACAGATAATGGTGCAGCCTTTTCTAAAAAAGAAAACTGTGCCTTTTATACGTATCTGCTTTCACGATGATCTTACTAAAGGAAATCTCCAGAGGAGGCAAGGTGAATCAAAATTTAAAACAGGGAAAATCGTTTACCCAGGTAAAAGCTGTGGAAAGCTGAAACTGACAGCACTTGTAGAAGGGAGCTGGGCCACTTGACACTAAGCTATTCTGTCACATAGCATCAATTGGGCCATTATGCGGCACGAGAGAGCTATAATAAATTGTCAGAGTTGCTTCTTAGCTGAAATGACGGGACGGAAATTTGCTGTGTGTTTCAGGATGGAGGAAAGGAACAAGGGTGGGATATACCCCAAACAGCTGATTTCTGCTCCGGGAAGACTTCAACTTCAACTTCTATATTGCTGCTTTTAGGTAATTCCTAAAATGGATCCTTCTTACTGCCTCTTTTGATTTTTAGTAGAGCGTGAGCAGTGATAGGATTCAATTTTTTTTTACTACCAGTTCTGTGGGCATGGCTTGGTGGGCGTGGCAAGAGAAGGATACTGCAAAATCCCCATTCCCTCCCCACTCCTGGGGAAAGGATAATGTAAAATCTCTATTCTTTTCCCACTCCAGGGGAAGGATACTGCAAAATCCCCATTCCCTCCCCACCCCACCAACCTGCTTTCCAGCTCTGTTCTCCTGTGCAGGGCAACAAAAGAAGACCCAGCCCATCAGCTGGGACTCAGGAGGCAGAAAATAGATCAGGGGCGGGGCCAGCCAGTGGTGACATTTGCCAGTTCCCTGAACTACTCAAAATTTCCGCTACCGGTTCTCCAGAACCTGTCAAAACTGGCTGAATACCACCTCTGATGCGTGAGTTTGCAGATACATCTTTTTAGCTTTTCTTGTTTGTGATGTTACATGGTGTTTCACATAGAGGAGCAAGCCATTGCTAAAGATGTGTTGAGGATGTGATTGGGCTAAGTTCAGGACAAAAATCATGGGTTGTCCCCAGACATCACTAGATAAAATTTCTAGGACTCGCTGCTTTAGAAAAGTGAGGACAATCACCAGGGATGACTCACACCCTGGTCAACACTTCTTTGCTCTCCTACCATTGGGTAGGAGATATAGAAGCATAGCCAGTCGTACGAACAGGCTGAAGAACAGTTTTTATCCGTGGGCTGTCAGACTTTTGAATGCAACATAACATCATAAGTATGTAGCACGATAGATTTGCAGGGCCATGTTCATATTGGTGCAATATATTATAATGTAATGTTACGTACTTATATGTATAGAGGGTTGTGTGTTGTTAGTACGATTTATTGGGTTAGGGATTTTATCTCTTTCACTGTGAGTTATTGATATGTATTTATGTTGGGGGAAGGTGGACTAAGGGGAGGCTCAGGCAATCTCATTCTACACATGTTATACGCTGACAATAAAGGTTGAATTGAATTGAATTCATATGATCCACTACATTCTGGCCAGAAAAACATCACATCTCTGGAATGATGTTTATAGGGAAGTTTTTGTGGTTATCAACATCATCATCATCTTCACAGGTGATACTGCTTGACAGGAGCAAATATGTGATCATGCATTATATGCATTAAAAAGAGGCTGAAGTAGCAATCCATCCCTCCCCCAACAGTTCAATTTAGAAGCATTTTTTCTGCCCTTCTCATATCTGTATATACTATTTATAGAGTAGTTAATATTGTTCATTTGCAGACCAGTTTTATTAATAGTGTGGTAGACACACATTCTAGAGATTTGAAAATTGCTGGGAAGGTGCCAGCTAGGCTGGGAGGAGGCATCAAACAAGGACTTAGCTTGGAGCCCTTGCAGAGTCACAAGCCCCAAGATTCAGCAACCCTTATATGGTCACTACCAGGGGAAGGCAAGCAATGGAGAGATTCTTGTAACAAGGGTATTAGACAGTAAAGTTACTGACTTTTATTATTCACAATTGGCTCCGATTGCTTGCACCTGACATAAATAGCTATTACCTATTTGGAACAGAATGCATTGGTGTTTTTTAACTATTAAAAAATGTCATATGCTTATGTATTTATGGATGTACGTATGTATAGGGTGATTTAGGTTTCTTTGTTTTTAAAAGGGAGAAAATGTGCTTTATTTGCAAAATGGAGTTAACATATTGAACGTCATAGTGGGATTCAAATAATTTAACAACTGGTTCTCTGCCCTAATGACCAGCTGGGTAGGCGTGGCTCAGTGGTCATGTGACTGGGTGGGCATGGCCAACTCAATGTCACTCATGTCGATGGGTGCTTTGCCTTAGCTGTTACAATGTAATAAGGGTTCACCAAGAGGCAGTTTCTGTAAGCAGGGCGATAAAGATTAGGCTAGAAATAACACCAGAATGTTTCCTTCCTGCCTTCCTTACAGGATTAGCCCTGTAAAGTGGGGGGGGGGATGAGATTTCTTCCAACAACTGGTTCTCCGAACTGCTTAGAAAGTTAACAGACGGTTCTCCCAAATAGGTGCGAACTGGCTGAGTTCCACCACTGGTTGACGTGAACGTTAATGACAAGATACTTTAGAAGGAGCTTCATTGGTCTAAGCCATGTGCTTATTTCTTCACATTCCTACTTTGGATTACTTGTGCTTTGGAAAATAGCAGTTATAGCAATAGCAGTTAGACTTATATACCGCTTCATAGGGCTTTCAGCCCTCTCTAAGCGGTTTACAGAGTCAGCATATCGCCCCCAACAACAATCTGGGTCCTCATTTTACCCACCTCGGAAGGACGGAAGGCTGAGTCAACCTTGAGCCGGTGAGATTTGAACCGCCGAACTGCAGAACTGCAGTCAGCTGAAGTAGCCTGCAGTGCTGCACTCTAACCACTGAGCCACCTCGGCTCTGTAATGATGGGATAACGATATTTGCATAATTTATGGGCCCTTCTACCAGGAAAGTAGACAGTAGCCTGGAAAGTTTGCTTCTTTAGATGACTAGGAATCTCCTGTTTGCTGTAGGTAATGCCAACCACTGTTGAAGGGACAAAGAACAAGCGACTTCATCTGTTCTGGTTTGAGAAAGGCAGCTCAGTTTCCTTCCTGGTTGGAAATTTCAAGAGTAGCTTCATCTGTTTCCCTTTGATGTGAAACTTCTAGAAGCCTCTGATCTCCTTATGAGCATTATTATAGTCTTTGTGCGGAGTCCTAGAAGTGTAATACGTTGGAAGCAATACCTCTTCAAAGCTATTGGACCATGGCGTTGCAGTCCAAAGCTGTCTACTATTTGCGCAGATTGTATAATCATGGGGAGTCAGGCCTACTTCTCCTGCTAACTCAACTGAAGTAGATTAGAATAACTTGGAAGGAGCTGAAAAGCTTCAGGCATGCCCTCACTCTCCAAGTGAGCCAGGAAAAAAAAAGTTTCCTCCTTTTGAGTTTGTGAAATGCTGATTTTTGCCTATGTCTGAATCACTGGGACAAGCCTGTAAGTAGCAATGCTTTTAATTAATTTATTTATTTTATTGATTGATTGGTTAATTTAGTTTGTCAAACATGTACATGATACAGTGGTGGGATTCAAATCATTTAACAACCGGTTCTCTGCCCTAATGGCCAGCTGGGTAGGCGGGACTCAGTGGTCATGGGACTGGGTGTGGTCAACTCAACGTCACTCCCATCAATGGGCGCTTTGCCTTAGCTCTTACAATGTAATCAGGATTAACCGGAGGGGCAGTTTCTGTAAGCAGGTCAACAAAGATGAGGCTAGAAACAACACCAGAATGTTGCCTTCCTCCCTTCCTTATAGGATTAGCCCTGTAAAGTGGGGAAAAACAAAAGGATATTTCTTCCAACAACCGGTTCTCTGAAATGCCTGGAAAGTTGCCAACCGGTTCTCCGGAATAGGTGCGAACAAGCTGAATCCCACCACTGACATGATAGCAGGATATAAGTATCAACATGGACATGAACACAGAAAATGAATACAAGTAAATGGGGACTGTAGGACAGGGGCTGTAGGCACACTGGTATGCTTATGCACGCCCCCTTTACGGACCTCTTAGGAATGGGGTGAGGTCCACGGTAGACAGTTTGAGGTTGAAGCTGTGAGGGTTAGAGGACGTAACAATGGATTTGGGTAGAGCATTCCAGGCGTTGACCACCCTGTTGCCAAAGTCGTATTTTCTGTAATCAGGTTTGGAGCAGTTAACTTTGAGTTAGTATTGATTGTTTGCCCGTGTATTATTGTGGTTGAAGCTGAAGTAGTCGTTGACAGGTAAAATACTGTAGCAGACAATTCTGTGTACTGTGCTTAGATCATACCACAAGTGACGCAGCTCCAGATTGTCCAATCCCAACATTTTGAGCCTGGTGGCATAAGGGATTCTATTGTGAGTAGAGGAGCGGAGTCCTTGTGAAATGCCTCTGGACCTGCTCAATTGTATTAATATCCGATATATAGTGTGGATTCCAGGCAGATGAGCTGCATTTGAGAATTGGTGTGGCAAAGATTTTGTATGCCCTACTTAGCAATAAATACAGTGTTAATACTAGTTGCTATTTAAAAAGTGCTGTCGGAGAAATCCATGGTGATCTCTGAACTCAGGTATTTTCTTCCAGATGTCTCATTACTCAAACTAGGTAGCATCAACAGTGCTAGTTACCTAGCTTGAGTAAATGGAACATCTGCAAGAAAACAACCAAGCTCAGAGAGCCTCAAGGATCCCTCATTTCAATCCTGAGCTGCAAATATTCTCCTTTATTTAGTAAACTGCTATTTGTTTGGTGGCTTCTGTTACTGATCAAGGGGCTTCTTTCAGAATAGATTAGATTAGGTAAATCTGTCCTGTCTAACAATATAATTTGGCTGATGTTATTAGGCCTTCAAAATCAAGAACTAAAGAAAAGGTATGAATTTTGAGATAACCCTACACCCAAACCTTTGCTCAATGACAATTATAGCACTTAGCAATAACATTTATTTATTTATTTATTTATTTATTTGTTTGTTTGTTTGTTTGTTTATTTATTTGGAGTTTTTATATGCCGCCCAATCCCAAAGGACTCCGGGCGGCTTAAAAGAAATATAAAAAACACATAACGACAAAACAATTTAAAACAACAGACACCCCTCATACATTCATTCTAGTTGGGGCTGGACCTCAACAGTGAGGTCAATAGCCCCAGGCCTGCCAGAACAGCCAAGTTTTTACAGCTTTCCTGAAGGTCATCAGAGTGGGTATGGTCCGGATTACCTGGGGGAGCTGGTTCTCGGAGCAGCCACCGAGAAGGCTCTCCTCCAAGGGCCCGCCAGCCGACATTGTTCGGCCGACGGCATCTGAAGGATGCCCAATCTATGGGATCTTACTGGCTGCTGGGAGGTATGTGTCAGCAGGCGGTCTCGAAGGTATCCTGGCCCTAAGCCATGTAGGGCTTTAAAGGTAATAACCAACACCTTGAATTGAGTCCAGAGACCAATTGGTAGCCAGTGCAGCTCACAGAGGATAGGTGTAATGTGGGTGTACCTTGGCACACCCAATATTGCCTGCGCGGACGCATTATGAACTAACTGCAGACTTATATGCCACTTCATAGTGTTTTTACACCCCTCTCTAAGTGGTTTACAGAGTCAGCATGTTGCCCTCAACAATCAGGGTCCTCATTTTAACCACCTCGGAAGGATAGAAGGCTGAGTCAACCTTGAGCCGGTGAGATTTGAACTGAAGTAGCCTGCAGTGTTGCACTCTAACCACTGTACCATCTTGGCTCCCATTATATAAGCTTTGGTAAGCAATGGAATTCTGCCAACCTAGCAGTTCGAAAGCATGTAAAAATGCAAGTAGAAAAATAGGAACCACCTTTGGTCGGAAGGTAACAGTGTTCCGTGCACCTTCAATGTTTAGTCATGCCGGCCCAGTGACCACAGAGACATCTTTGGACAGCGCTTTGAAATGGAGAGGAGCACCGCCCCCTGGAGTCAGGAACGACTAGCACATATGTGTGAGTGGAACCTTTATCTTTACCTTTTAAGCAATGGAAATGAGTCCAGCATCTTGGAAACATTTATAACCCTTTGAAGTCTTCAGACTACGTCCTAAGATTCAACCCCAAATTTATGACAATAAATTGATTTTCAGAAGTATAAATAATTTGATTTTTTTCCCCCCCAAAACCTACCCAGAAGGTTTACACACTAAACTGAAGCAATAATATCAGGAAGAATCAATGCTTGCAAATATTTCCATTAATGAATGGATGGATCAATGCTAGCAAATATTTCCAAATAGGATTGTAAATACTTAAAACCAGAGTCTGCTTTCCGAAAAATAAGGAGCAAATATTCAACTTACTAGAAATTAAATGTTATAAATTTGCTAGTGAATCTGACCACAGAAATAGAAGCACTTCTACTCAGACATGAAAATGATGTCATTTTTGCAAATTGAATAATATTCTAAAAAGCACTGGGTTGTTTTGTTAGCCTAGATCAAGGGTTCCCAATCCCCTGTCCATGGCCTGTTAAGAACCAGCCCAACAAACGGTGTGAGCAAGCAAAGCTTCATCTGTGCATGCACAGGATCTTGGTTGCACACAAAACCAAGAGCCGTGGTGGCACAGTGGTTAGAATGAAGTACTGCAGGCTACTTCTGCTGACTGCCGGTTTCCAACAGTTCAGCAGTTGACTCAGCCTTCCATCCTTCTTAGGTCAGTAAAATGAGGGCACAGGTTATTAGGGGCAAGAGGCTGACTTTGTAAACTGCAGAGAGGGCTGTAAAACACTGTGAAGCAGTATGTGAATGCTATTCTTCTTCTTCTTTCTCCCTCTTTTCCTCCCTCTTTTAATTTGTAAGCAGCCCTAATTCTGCTGACTGCCATCAGTTCAATCCTAACCAGCTCAAGGTTGATTCAGCCTTTTATCTTTCCGAGGTTGGTAAAATGAAGACCCAGGTTATTGGGGGCAATATGTTGACTCTGTAAGCTGCTTGGAGAAGGCTGTAAAACACTATGAAGTGGTAGATAAGTCTAAGTGCTATTTCTATTTTTCTCTCCCTCTAGTCCATGGAAAATATTTTTGTTTCTTCTGAAACCAGGTCCTGGTGCCAGAAATAATAGGCACAACAGAATGGACCATGCACTTGAACTCATCCGTCCTATATTCCATAGTAACACCCAGACATATCCTATTGAAATTCAAGGAGAAACACCCCCCCCCCCCCACAATTTTGGGCATTGTGTTATACATTGATCATTCTATGCATGGGAAGAAATTGAGTTTTCACTGTAGGATTCAAATACAATTAGTTTGGTTTTGTGCACTTCTGATTGTGTGTCTTTCTGTAGAACTTCATAGATGAATCTGTCTTTGCAGTCATTTCCATGGGCAAATATGTTTCCAAAGGAAAAAGAAATAATATTTGTTCAGCATATTCGCTCCCCCAGGTTTCAGTTAGTTGTTTGATTTTTCCCCCCTGTTTTGTATTATTTGTTTGTTTGTTTCCTGAGTCATTCCGGTTGTTTTCAAAAGAGAACGGAAGGCTCTAGGTAGAAAACATCGACTTGTCAGTGATGGGAAAGTTAAATTACTTGATGATTTCTTGCTTTCTCTCTTTCTTTAAAGTTCCTGTTGTGTAACTGGGGGCCATTCCTATCAGACAGAAGGGGGGGGGGAGAAGAAAACAGTATGTAACAAACAAGAACATGTCTTGAAAAGTCTTAGCTGTAGGGCTGTCATGTTCTTGCATATCGATTTTCCCCCCTAAATGCCATTGGCACATTTCCCATCATTTAAAGAAGATCTTCTCAACCAGCAATGTAAATCTTTACTTCATTATCATCAAAAAGACAGTCAGTTTTCTCAAAAAGAAGACACAGCGGGACAAATAGCTAAATGTTTGCAGGTCCCAGTGTTAAACAACTAAGTATGTAACCTGCTGATTCATTCTTCCGCTATTGTTGTCAACTCTATTGTTTGCTACGTTTTTCTCTAAGCCAGATCTTAGCATTTTAGGAATCCCTGAGATATATCTGGCCCTTTGGTTGTCCCTGTCCAGCCTGCATAGACTGCTTTCCTTTGGAAAGTGACTGCTAACTTTTATGCATATACATGCATGCACGTCTGTTCTGACTCCCCTCGTCCCACACCAAAGCACGCCGAGCCAAAGATACTTTACGGAATTTATTAACAAACAGACAGGTCCTTGGCAGCAATCCAGCACAGACAAGCCTTGGCAGCAATCCAGCACAGACAAGCCTTGGCAGCAATCCAGCACAGACAAGTCTTGGCAGCAAACCAGCACAGACAAGCCTGGGCAGCAATCCAGCCTGCCAAGCTAACACCACAGTTCTCCAACATTAGTTAATGCATTGACTCCTGCAAAAGGGGCGTGTGCACAAGCATTCCTTTTATAGTCTTGAGAGGAGCCTAATTACCACCAGCTGAGTGCAATTACCTCCTGTAACTGCGCAACTGTTCCTTATGCCTATTAGCTCTCTGGTGCCGGGCATCCAGGAACAACTCCCTTGTCTCCTCCCGACTGGTCCAAGGCTCAGGCGCCTCCTGCTGGCCAACCAGCCTCTCTGCGCCCTGCTCAGAGTCAAAACCCTGTCCAGGGTCCTTCACATCCTCCAGAGCCGACTCATAGGGCCCCTCGCAATCGGAGTCTGGTGGCAGCTCCAATGGCTCCTGCTGGGCCACAACACATGTCTATGCATCTTCAAAGCCCTATTGCTTCCGTCCTCCACCAGAGTTTCTGTTTCGCATGTGACCCCTTGGAAAAAAATAGTTTCCCACTCTGTTCTCATCAATCAGTACAACAGGAGCACTGCATGCAGCTATGGCTGTCCCAATTATGGGGGGGGGGAAAAGGTAGGTAAACGTTAAATCAATATTAAAATGGGTAAAAACCCAATAGAGAGGGGGAAGGTGAGATCTGGCACGAGTCTACTAACCACTCCAGAGTATAAAGCCAGTTGGCCAAGAAGGTTTTCAGGCTCTTTTTGGGAAGGCCAAAAGGTGTCAACTGCCCTTTTTGCTGAGTAAGATGAGTCAGAGGAGATGGAGAGGGTGCTTGGGTCATCACTGGGGCCCATCGAAGGCTCGGAGGAGCAGGAGTTCTCAGTGCCAGATGCAAAGCAGGACCCATCTACTCATGCTCAGGTGGAGAGTCAGCTGTTTTCCAGCCGTGAGCTCAGTGAGGGGGAGGAACAGCTGACCCCCAGTTGCATGTATGCACAGAGAAATGCAGAGAGGAGAGCAGGGCTGGACTGAGAGCCAGATATCCAGGAAAAGGAGGAGATGGCACTTATATATAAATCTACATACTTCTTACTTTCCAAACCCTGATTTCCTCCAATCTTGGACTTCAAAGCAAACTGGGGGAAAAATCTAATGCAGAAGATGGAAACAGTCACAAAGTTGACTGGAACCTTCATCTCGAGTTGTATTAGATGTTTTGAAACAGGAGAGAATAATATATGTTCACTCAAGGAAAAGTTTGGCTAGAAAGATATAGGACAGTTTTAAGCCAATGCCTTTATGGCCAATTCAATACCTATACCTCCAGCAATTTCCACCTTATAATAACAAGAGCGCAGACTTGTTGTTCTACTTTTGTGATTAGAAGTCTAAGCTTTGGAAAGGGAGTAAAACGAGGGGGGAAAAGCAGATTAATCTCTTTTGTGCTGTGTAAACATAATTCTGCATATTGAATTGAGGGGAATGCTTAATCCCTTCCAATCATGCTTCTTCCAATTAACTCACAAGCTTTAAATACTTTCCCTCGCAGACAGCTGAAGAAGCCTGGGCATGTGTGCAGAAATGAGGGTGGGGGGAAGGGGGCCAATCCTGAATTAAAGTCCTTTCTGTTGGCATGAAGACGAGCCACACAACAGAGGTCCTGAAGTGGAGGCCTTTGGAAAGCAAAAATAAATGTACAACAAGGAGGTGGGAGGAGGTTTTTTAAAGGAAGCCCAAGTCCTTGAAATGGGGTGAAAGAAAAGCTGGGCGGCAAAAGTGGAGCTTGGGGAGGTGGTGTGCGGCCCATCCAGGAAGCGAAAAGAGAGCTCTGTTTCCCCTGGCAGAAGGCTGCAGGAGACCGTTGCAGCCAAAAATGGAATCTAAATGAGTGACGTCGAGCTGGCCATGCCCCCCTTCCTGCAAAGGGTTGCAGGATGCAGTTGCAGCTGAAAATAGAGCCTCAATGAGTGATATTGATCTGGCCATGCCCTCCTTCCTGCAGAGGACTACAGGAGGCCATTACAGCCAAAAATGGAGCCTCAATGAGAGAGCCGAGGTGGCGCAGTGGGTAGAGTGCAGTACTGCAGGCCACTTCAGCTGACTGCTATCTGCAGTTCAGCGGTTCTAATCTCACCGGCTCAAGGTTGACTCAGCCTTCCATCCTTCCGAGGTGGGTGAAATGAGGACCCAGACTGTGGGGCGATATGCTGACTCTGTAAACTGCTTAGAGAGGGCTGAAAGCCCTATGAAGCGATATATAAGTCTAACTGCTATTGCTATTGCTATGTCGAGCTGGCCATGCCCCCCCCCCTCCTGGCCACATCCCTCCATCTTCCTTGAGGTCTAACACAACTCTGATGCGGCCCTCAATCAAATCGAGTTTGACATCCCTGGTGTACATGTATGTTCGTGTGTGCATGCAGATGTCTATTTGACCCTATTGGGGCTAAAAAGAGAAGGGGGCGCTAAGAAGTACCAGGGTTTCTGAACTCATAGGAGGAAGAAAAGGAGGGCAGCCGAGGGAATCTCCCTTTTATACGGTGGCCAGGAAAACAGAAAAGGGAATGACTGTGCCCTCATTGTCTTCACAGTCTGAAATTTACTGGCCGATAACTTTCAGTAAATAGAAAGAAAGACTAGATGGTGAAGCATGAACATTCTATATCATTGTAAAGAATGGCAGGTGGTTTCAAGAAAAGAGAAGAGAAAATGAACTCTTAATACATTGTAGGGGAAGAATGATGTGAGACTATGGGGGCAAACATCAGAAGAAGTCTGGGAGCATCTTTGCTGGCTAGTACTGGGCCACCGAGCCCTGGTGGTACAGTGGCTAAAGTGCAGTATTGAAGGCGATCTCTGCCCACCGCCTGTAGTTCGATCCTGACGGCGCTCAAGGTTGACTCAGCCTTTCATCCTTCTGAGGTTGGTAAAATAAGGAGCCAGATTGTTGGGGGCAATTTGAAGATAATACTTACATTGTAAACCACCCGGTAAAGCATTATGGGGCAATATATAAGCCTAAATTCTAATGCTGTTGCTTGTTATTGCATGGGGTGCATCTAATGAGGTTAAACGAGGGTAAGATTCAAATTGGAATGCGAGGAGGGAGGGAAAAGGAAGCTAGTTATGCAAATGCAAACTATACATGAGCCAGATTGCAAATGTTTTGCAATTATAACCATTTTAAATAAGCCTTTTGAAGTGTTAAAAAGCCAATTGTGTATGTTGACACCTTGGGAGATGGCATCTTTATTAGGGGCTCCAGGACTTAAAACAAGAAAAAAAAAAAAAAACCTAACAGCTTTTGTGACCTGAAAACGTTGAAGGCCATTGTTCATCATTCAGAGATCATTGTGAACGTTTTTTTTTAATAGATCTTACCTTCCATAGCTGGCAACTATGTCTAGAAAAGACGGCTATTTGAAACCCATCCTGATGCAACCAATCAATACTAAACTTAATGGCCTGACTCAATATAAGGCAGTTTTCTATCACACGTCTTGCCGATCTCTTCTTCATGTGGGCAAACTGCTAATTAGATCATTTTCTATCTCCCCTAAAGAACTTTTCTGTCCTTTACCTTGATGGTCCTCGTGTCCTTCAAAAGTGCTTCTCTTCTCTTTCCTCCTCCTCCTCTACTCCTCCTCCTCCTCCTTCCCTCCCTCCCTCCTCCTCCTCCTCCTCTTTTCTTCTTCTACTTCTTCTTCTTCTTCTTCTCCTCCTCCTCCTCCTCCTCCTCCTCCTCCTTCTCCTCCTCCTCCTCCCATCATCCTCCTCCTCCTCCTCCTCCTCTTCTTCTTCTCCTCCTCCTCCTCCTCCTCCTCCTCCTCCTCCTCCTCTCCCTCTCCCCCTCTCCCTTCCCCTTCCCTCCTGTGGTTTTAAAATCCACCATTGTGCCTTCAAAAGATTAACCTCAACCCCCACTCTTAAAACAAGCAAGCTTCCAGAAAATTGGGAGGCCTACCTGTAACCGAATTAGACATTTTGCAGTTTGTGTGTGAGTGATTTTTAATTGAGTTCCTTAAGTGTTAAAGTTTAATTAACTAAAACTGAAAGCTGAAAGTGTGTCCTTCATGGCACCTCTGAACAGTTAACCTTGTTACCCCGTTGCTGAACTTCCATTCCGCGTTCCTTTTCTGAGCCGCGTAACCTGCCTCTCATTCTTAACCTCATTATTTTGGAGAGTGACGGTCTTCGTTTCAAAGTGTTAGTTCGTATCAAAACTGGTGGGTTTCCCCCCCCCCCCACAGACAACTTCTCTCCAGGAGGTTGTGTCTATAGACAGGCATCAGCTTCCTTTCAATAATGTTTTTTGGGCATATGCATGGGGGAAACTATTATGCTAGAATACCAATATATTATTCAGAAGGGAGCCACCATGCATTAACATCCCCATAGTATTTCCATTTCAGTCTTTCATTTTGCTCATTTATTTTCTTTAGCTCAACCTCTAAAGAACATCAAAAATAATTTTGGTTTCCAACCTTGGCTTAAAATGTAGGAATATGAAGGTTTTGGGTTTTTTTTTTTTTTTTTTTTTGCTTTTGCTTTCAAGAGAGGGTTGAGGAACATTAACATTTAATAATCCGGCATTGCTACACTGCATGGTACGTTGTTACCTGGGCTGCCCACCTTGGAGCATATAATAATTTCCCAAAAGAGAGGACGGGTCATGATTTAATCATTGCTTTTGAGCCTCGGTGAGACAGATAATCAGGAGGAGGTCACCCTTGTTTCCTCTCTTATGCATTCATGTTAAATCTACCCAGTTCAACTCGTTCTCAAGTAATACTACCAGGGGTGGGATTCAGCCAGTTCGAACCAGTTCCGGCAAACCGGATGTTAATTTTAATCTGGTTTGCCGAACCGGTAGTTGCAAGGATTGGCTAACCCCCACCAACACCACCCTGCCCCTCCCAGGAGTCTCCACATGGCCCGTTTTGGATGCCAGGTAAGTGCAGGGCCTTCTGGAAGTACCGGAAGTCTGGAAACAGGGCCATTTCTGCCCTCTGGGGGGCCTCTGGAGCCTGGAGAAGGCTGTTTTCAACCCCCCGGAGGCCCATGGAAAGCGTCCAGAGCCTGTGGAGGGCGAACCCCCCCCCCACCACCATGGCGCAGGAAGCTGATTAGGCCATGCCCTCATGGCCACCCCGGTTCACCAACAAAACCGCGAAGCCCTTTTCTGCGCCGACATAACCGAGGAGGGCAAATTCGCGCCTTCCGAACCTAACCCTAACCTAACCCTAAACCTAACCCTAACCCTAACCCTAAACCTAACCCTAACCCTAACCCTAACCCTAACCCTAACCCTAAACCTAAACCTAAACCTAAACCTAAACCTAAACCTAAACCTAACCCTAAACCTAACCCTAAACCTAACCCTAAACCTAACCCTAAACCTAAACCTAAACCTAAACCTAAACCTAAACCTAAACCTAAACCTAAACCTAACCCTAACCCTAACCCTAACCCTAACCCTAACCCTAACCCTTACCTTAAATTAAATTTAATAAGTGCTCTTCTGTCGCCATGCTGTTGTCGCCGCGGTGATGACGTCACGGTGATGATGTTGCGTTTTTAGCGATGCAGTTTTGTTGGCGAGCTTTTTTCGTGCATGCTGTTGTCAGGTCACGGGCCACCCCTACCCAGCACCCAGGCAGAGGACCAGTTGCTAGCATTTTTCAATCCCACCCCTGGATATCACACACTATCACGCACGCCCAACGACCAATAAGATCACACAGATTGGGCCTCCTCCGGGTGCCGTCGGCCAGTCAGCCTTCTCTGTAGCTGCTCCGGCCCTATGGAACGATCTACCTGTAGAGATCCGGACCCTTACTACTCTTCCGGCCTTCTGTAAAGCTACTAAGACCTGGCTGTTCTGGCAGGCCTGGAGCTGTTGATCAGTATCCAGCCCCACTCTTAACAGTATGCATGGTGTGAAATTTTAATACTTGTATCCTTATTTTAAATTTTTTTATATATGTTTCTTTTGTCTTGTCTGTGAGCCGCCCAGAGTCCCAAGGGAGTGGGCGGCATACAAATGTTAATAAATCTAAATCTACATCTAATCTAATGGGAATGAATCCAGTCAAGAACATTCCAGATCTATCCACCGTCACTGTCCCTTCTAAGCTCTGCCTCTTCTAAGCTCTTTGATTCTTCCACCTAAGTCTTCACTCAACTGATGCATGAAATTCCTATCCTTCCCAACATTGTCACCCCATTGTACAGATATTCCCCTATGTCGTGAGCTGCCTACTTAGATCCAGCCTGCTGCCGGCTTCCTGGATTTCCCTTGTTTATGCTATCAGCCTGCCAGCCCTGATAGTTTGCAAAACAAAGAGACAATGTCTCTGTGTTGGTGTTGAGAGCCAAGAAAAGTTACCGCAATTAAAGTTAAAAGCTGCAAAAAAAGAAAAATGAAAAGAAAAGCTGGTGTGGTTGGATTCTCATTAAACTGTTTGCTTTGTCCTAGTTGGCAAACAAAAAGAGATAATTAAATTGCGTTTGCAACAATTAAGGTTTAACAATGTGCTGCTATTGCTCAGGCAAGAAAAGGAAGGACTTCCTCTGCTGGAAACTTTTGAAACTTCATATGAGAAGCAGAATATTCTTTAGCAGCGAACACATGCTTCAAACTTGTGGAAACCTTTGGCAAAAGTGTACAGTATTTTTGAGGTTTGATGGCTAATAATACCACTCTCATCACTCCAAATAACACTGTCCCGTTGTTCCTCTCTCCAGGTAAAATGGGTTTTAGCCCAGTTTAGTCTTTCAACCTTTGTTTGAGACAGTGGTGGGTTTCAAAAATTGTTCGAACCTACTCTGTGGGTGTGGCCTCCTTTGTGGGAGTGGCTTGCCACCCATGTGACCGGAGGGAGTGGCTTGCCACCCATGTGACTGGAGGGAGTGGCTTGCCACCCATGTGACCGGATATGAAGATGCCGACGACACTTGTCAGAACCACCTTAAATGACCTCACACACAGCACTGGCATGCATAAGAATAGGATGTAAACTTGTTTTTTAAAAGGCATCTTTGGTTTGCGTTAAAACAACTTCAACACACGCAATGTTCTGATTGCACCACAAACGCAGTAGTCATCCTTACCTTTCACAGAGGCACTGAGTTTTATAAATATGAGCTTGATAGTGTAGAACAATCATATCCAAGGACCAGTGGTGGGTTTCAAAAAAATTTGGAAGCTCTTCTGTAGGTGTGTCCTGCTTTCCAAGTCCACTGGTGGAACCTCTTCTAACCGGTTCGGTAGATTTGACAAACCGGTTCTACCGAATAGGTGCGAACTGGTAGGAACCCACCTCTGGTTTGAGGGATAAATGTGTCCTTTTTTGTGGAATTCTAGTTTTTAGGCCGCATTACTGCAAAAAGTCCTTACACTCGACTTCACATTGCGATGCGCCATTTCATTTTGTATACACAAAGATGATTTTCTTCTGTCGCATAGGCCGTCTCTTAATTCTTCTATCATCACTCGCTATTGTGCCCCTTTTCCTGCCTTTACCAGTGTGGTTTTGTAGGGACTGAGTCTCCTTATACCTCTTCAAAAACTTAGTCATGCTACCTTTGGTTAAGTTTCCACCAATTGCTCTTCTAATTTCTCTATAACCGTAGCCTCGTTCACTTAATAATATGATTTTGCATCGCTTTCTGGGCCACCAGTCAACTCTTTGCACCATTACTTTAATTTCAGTACGTTTTACAAGCTCACTAAATGAAAGAACACAAAAATAAAAACCAACCAACTTGACAGCGACCACATAATACGCTGACAAATGTCCTCCTCTCAGCTTCAATACATAGCATCAATAACTGAATCCTACTGGGATCTGATTGGCTCATTGCCAAAACAAGATGACACCCGATTGGCTCTCTAAACACTCGTGCTCATTGGCTACAATCAGGTCAAGAAAAGCTACCCGATATCAACCTAAGAAAGTTGTGCTTCTTTTTTTTTTTCCTGGATATTTGGCTATAACTTTTAATAGCATGCAGATAATTGAACAAACTTTGTGGCATTGCATTCTAGATAAAATTATCTTTCCATTGATATATAAATGTACGATACTACTCTGAAGAAAAGTCGTTTTATTAGCCACCAAACCTCAAAAAATACACTTTTCCCAAAAGGTTTCCACAATTTTGGCCACTACTGTATGTCCGCTCAGGATGATAAATGCTTGTGGTCCAGATCGCTCACACATGGCTCTGTCTGCCAGTGATCCTGTGCTGGAACGCTGGTAGTTCTTGCTGAGTAAGAGGGATTTTAGTGTGGAGCCAAAATCTTCTCTGGCAGCAGGAATCTCCTTCCTAGGGTTAAGATGGCTTCTTCTCTTTTAGCATCCCTCCGTTGCTTGACAGATCCAAATCATGTGCCTCCATACTAATTAATGCATTTATTTTTTTTAAGAGTGCTAAAATCTTCACAAGATTTTTTTTTAAATGACCTCCATATGAACTGCTGTGGGATTTGGGTTTGGCTAGTCTAAAATAAATAGATAGATAGATGATAGATAGATAGATAGATAGATAGATAGATAGATAGATAGATAGATAGATAGATAGATAGATAGATAGATAGATAGATAGATAGATAGATAGATGATAGATGATAGATAGAAAGATAGATAGATAGATGATAGATAGATAGATAGATAGATAGATAGATAGATAGATAGATAGATAGATAGATAGATAGATAGATAGATAGATAGATAGATAGATAGATGATAGATGATAGATAGAAAGATAGATAGATAGATGATAGATAGATAGATAGATAGATAGATAGATAGATGATAGATAGATAGATAGATAGATAGATAGATAGATAGATAGATAGATAGATAGATGATAGATAGATAGATAGATGATAGATAGATAGATAGATAGATAGATAGATAGATAGATGATTGATAGATAGATAGATAGATAGATAGATAGATGATAGATAGATAGATAGATAGATAGATAGATAGATAGATGATAGATGATAGATAGATAGATAGATAGATAGATAGATAGATAGATAGATAGATAGATAGATAGATAGATAGATAGATAGATAGATAGATTAGATAGATAGATAGATGATAGATAGATAGATAGATAGATAGATGATAGATAGATAGATAGATAGATAGATAGATAGATAGATAGATAGATAGATAGATGATAGATAGATAGATAGATAGATGATAGATAGATAGATAGATAGATAGATAGATAGATAGATAGATAGATAGATAGATAGATAGATGATAGATAAATAAGGATGACATGATAGCAGGATTGCAGTACTTGAGGGTACTGCCACAAAGAAGAGGGGGTCAAATTATTCTCCAAAGCACCAGAGGGTAGGACAAGAAACAATGGTTGGAAACTAATCAAGGAGAGAAGCAACCTGGAATTAAGGAGAAACTTCCTAACAGAGAGGACAATTAACCAGTGGAACAGCTGGCCTCCAGAAATCATGGGTGGTCCATCACTGGATGTCTAAACAGTCACTTATCTGAAATAGAAGACCTTCAAGGTCCCTTCCAGCTTATTCTATTCTATTCTATTCTAATCCATTCCATTCCAATAGATGGGAGGAAGTAATGTTTTTAAGTGCATTATGGTAGTGCTGTCTTGCACACCATAATACACTTTAAAAAAAAGATTTCCTTCACTAAAACATATGAAGAATGGTTGCAGGAACTGGGTATGTCTAGTTTAATAAAAAGAAGGACTAGGGGAGACATGATAGCAGCGTTCCAATATCTCAGGGGTTGACACAAAGAAGAGGGAGTCAAGCTATTCTCCAAAGCACCTGAAGGCAGGACAAGAAGCAATGGGTGGAAACTAATCAAGGAGAGAAGCAAGTTAGAACTGAAGAGAAATTTCCTGACAGAACAATTAATCAATGGAAGAGAAATTGCCTCCAGAAGTTATGAATGCCCCAACACTGCAAGTCTTTAAGAAGATGTTGGACAGCCATCTGTCTGAAACAGTATAGGGTTTCCTGCCTAGGCAGGGGGTTGGACTAGAAGACCTCCAAGGTCCCTTCCAACTCTGGTATTGTATTGTATTGTATTGTATTGTATTGTATTGTATTGTATTGTATTGTATTGTATTGTATTGTATTGTATTGTATTGTATCACATTGTTTTTTGGACTCTGAAAATCATATACATGGACGTATACATAATACACACACACACACACACACCATCACTCTTGGAATTACTGAGAAATTTAGCTCAGATTCACACTGGCCTAATGTGTCATTTCCTAGCTAATATATGGACTGGAAAGTGGATTCATACATTCTGTGTATTTTGTCACAATGCTTGCCTCAAAAAAATATATGTATCAGTAGGTATTGAGAAAAATGCTCGTTTTTGCAGAAAAATACATTTTAAGCTTACGATCTAAATATGTATTTAACTGCAGGCTGTGTGCATAGATCAGGTTAATGCACAAAGGGGATGAATAAGCTTACAAGTGGAAAAGGACAGAGGAACACATTTTCCTGATACTGAGTTTTGTTTTTGTTTTTAAAAGAACTTCTCACTCACTTGTCTTCACATTTTTGTTTGTGAATGTTTTGTTTGTGAATTGTTTATATCAACATTTGTAACTGTTTCCCTGAAGGGTATAGAACTGTGACAGAAATATCCAGCTCTTCTTCAGTTTTCAGTGAATGGCAATAGCATTTAGACTTCTATACCGGTTAATAGTGCTTTTTACAGCCCTCTCTCAGTGATTTACAAATTTCTCTTTAGTTCTAAGTTGCTTCTCTCCTTGATTAGTTTCCACCCATTGCTTCTTCTCCCTGCCTTCATGTGCTATGGAGAATAGCTTGACTCCTTCTTCTTTGTGGCACCCCCTGAGATATTGAAAGACTGCTATCATAGTCCTTCTTTTCATTAAACTAGACATACCCAGTTCCTGCAATGGTTCTTCTTATGTTTTAGCCTCCAGTCCCTTAATCATCTTTATTGTTCTTCTCTGCACTCTTTCTAGAGTCTAACCTCCTTTTTTACACCGTGGAGACCAAAACTGCATGCAGTCTTCCAAGAGTGGCCTTACCAAGGCATTACAAAATGATATTAACACTTCACATGATCTTGTTTCTATCCCTCTATCCATGTTATTTTTAAGAATTTTAGTCTCTCAAAATGTCATGCTCCATAAATGCAACCCTAGTCGTCAAGAAGAGATAGGTCCATAAATACTCAACATTTACACACGGTGTGTATTTTGGAAGATCCCAGCTAGATTCCTGTCGACGCTCCGTAACAGATCTGCCAGCGAATGTAATGTAGCAAAATTTTCATTTCCAGGTGGTTCTTTTTCTAGCTTCCAATCAAAGATTTGAGATAACATAATTCACAGGTTTGCCACAAAAATAGAACATCTCCTGACAGCTGTCACCATCACCTGGCAGGGTGCAGGAAAGTGTGAAGCGCATAGCATTTCATGCCAAAATCATGCTTGTTTAATAGAGTTTTTAGGTAGCTGCTGTGTCTCTGATGGCTGCAATGATATTGGATCTTTTCTGCAGGTTGGTGAGGAGCTGTGACCAAAAGCAACACTATAATAGTGGCCAATATTGTGGAAACCTTTTGAGAAAAGTGTATTTTTGAGGTTTGATGACAAATACCACCGCTTTTTTTAGTAGTACTATGCAATTATATATCAATGGAATGATATTTTAATCAAGAATGTAATGCAACAAAGTTCATTCAATTATATGTGTTCTATGAAAAGTTATAGCCAAATAGAGCCAGCAATAAAACCCAGTTAATAGAAGCAATCATTCAATCTTGGTTTCACATTATAACAGCTGCAGAAGTAAAAGACTTGGTTCACTCCATGGGAAGATGTTATAAGGCCGTAATTCACGCTAAAGGTTTGAATTACCTTTAGCATGAATTATAGCATGAATTCTAAGTATTATAGCATGAATGAATTATAAATATTAACTGACATGGTGATAATTTTTGTATATCTCATTTTTTTCTACGTGTTTACTTTCCTTTTTTTTAATCTGCTATTCTAATAGCAAATCCTTCATAAAAGTTATTGCATAACATTATTGATTAAATGACGGCATGTAGTCACCATTGCATAGAATATAGTAAACTATATGGACATTGTTTTTCTATACCATCTAAGCTCAGAGAGATTCTTCAGGTTCTAGATCAGGCAATAAAGAGGATGAAGGCTGATCAGAAGAAGACAGATCAGGTAGTAGAGAGGATGAAGGCTGATCAACTGAAGATAAGACAAGTTAGTAAAGAGGATGAAGGATGATCAACTGAAGATAGATCAGGTAGTAGAAAGGATAAACGCTGATCAATTGAAGATAGACCAGGTAGTAGAGAGGATGAAGGCTGATCAACTGAAGATAAGACAAGTTAGTAGAGAGGATGAAGGCTGATCAACTGAAGATAAGACAAGTTAGTAGAGAGGATGAAGGCTGATCAACTGAAGATAGACCAGGTAGTAGAGAGGATGAAGGCTGATCAACTGAAGATAAGACAAGTTAGTAGAGAGGATGAAGGATGATCAACTGAAGATAGACCAGATAGTAAAGAGGATGAAGGATGATCAACTGAAGATAGATCAGGTAGTAGAAAGGATAAATGCTGATCAATTGAAGATAGACCAGGTAGTAGAGAGGATGAAGGCTGATCAACTGAAGATAAGACAAGTTAGTAGAGGGGATGAAGGCTGATCAACTGAAGATAAGACAAGTTAGTAGAGGGGATGAAGGCTGATCAGCATCAGATAGACCAGGTAACTGAGAAGATGAAGGCTAGGTCAGTAGAAAGGATGGATGACCTGAAAAGATGGGTGGATTGTAAGGACACAAAACTGCCAAAAAGCAATGGTCATACAATTGTAAGCAGATTTATCAGTAGCCTTCGTCAAACGATTTCGCAAGTCAACCACTTTTTCACTCTGTGTGGGAGATGGCTGGACTGAGAAATCAATCAAAATAAATAAACTCAAGTCTTTTTCATCCCAAAAGGGCAAAATATCCCCAAAGTTAGTTAGCCCTTTACGCTGATCTGTGCAATTTCCATTCTTAAGCAACTGAAGGAGAAGGGAAGCCGTTGAGAAAGATAAACTAATTTTGACTTCCTCCAATTTGACTTTGCTTGTTGTCCCTCGTGTTAATGTCACACATCTTCAAAGAAATTACACAGAGGGTAGTGAAAGGTCAGGTCAAGCATGTGACCTTTTCTGCCTTGTCTTGTTTATACCACAGTGATAATTAGTGGGACTCGTTCACGCTCTTCATTCTGAGCACTTGATCACACAAACTGTGCGCTTCGGCTGGCACTAACGTTTTGTCCAAAGCAAAATAAAGTGGCAAAGGAGTTCAGGCTCCAAGCTGGCAATTGAAGATATATATTTTTTTGCAGTTTCAATGCTCTGCTTTTCAATCTGCTTTGCATGCAATATTTAACTTGGATGTTAAATAATATTTATGTATTCCCACATGCTCGGCCATGTTTGCCAACACCTGCAGCCTCTCTTTTCTACATAATTATCCCAATGTTTGCTTTTGAGTGGAGCATAAGATGTCGTACACTTACGAGCATCTGCTGTGCCGTGTAAGATCACCCAGAGGTATGGCCCCATGTCACTACTTGTGTCCTCCATCCATATCTTCCTTACTCATCTGTTTCCCTGAAAGAAGCTCTTGCTGTAACTCTCAAGACATTGGAGAGTCATTATCCTTAGCCACCAGAATTTTACAACAGAAACAAGAACATATATTTTTTTCAATGTATTCTCGACTCAGCTTACCTTGGACTAATCTTTCCCTATTGTTTTTCCTACGTCAACCAGTAGGAAAGTTCTTGAAACATATCACTTTCTTTATTCGTGTCCGAATTGTAGACATATAACATTTAACACTGAGCAAGTACAGTTAGTATAAAGTAGGCACGTATGGCATGCATGCTACAGGTGGCACACAGAGCCATTTGTTAGGGCAAGCGAGGCGTTGCCCTGTCAGAGGAGCCAAGGTGGCACAGTGGTTAAATGCAGCACTGCAGACTATTTCAGCTGACCTCAGTTCAGCAGTTCGGCTGTTCAAATCTCACCGGCTCAAGGTTGACTCAGCCTTCCATCCTTCCAAGGTGGGTAAAATGAGGACCCGGATTGTTGTTGGGGGCAATATGCTGACTCTGTAAACTGCTTAGAGAGAGCTGAAAGCCCCATGAAGTGGTATATAAGTCTAACTATTGCTACTATTGCTAGCTCCAGCTGACTTCGGCCTTTTTTTTCCACTGTTTTTCGCCCTCCGGAGGCTTCAGGAGGCTTCCCTGAAGACTCCGGAGGGTGAAAAACAGTCCTACGGGCAAACCAGAAGTCCATTCCTGAACTTCCAGTTTGCCCGTAGGGCTGTTTTTCATGCTGAAAAAGATCTGAAAAAGGTTAGCCATCACTTAAATAGGCTGTAGAAGTATAGCACATGTTAAAAAGTATTTAAAATAAATAGGATTAAAACTAGATGACATCCCTCCAATATTGGGCTATCTCAACAGCATTTTTCTTTCACCAGCATGAGGTTTTCCTCCTTATAGGTTGAAGGACACTGTATGCACCATCGCATGTGTGAGATGATGGACTGTTCTTCTCCACATCCACACAAAATATGTCAGCTGACACTTTATGCTTGCTTGAGCTTCACATACTGTCAACTGTGCAGGAGGGGGGGTGAAGGGTGGAATACTTGGGGAAATGAAAGTAAGTTCTGTATCTCCTCGAGATGCTGCTTCAAGGTCACCCAGCTGGAAGAAAGAGGGAGCCACACACCAAACTGTGCTTGGATTGACTATTATGAAAACATCTTGCCTGGACCTGATTGGTGATACTGGGGTGGGCAATGAGAATTAGTTAAGGGATGTAAAAGTAGAACTTAAGGACTTTGGTGCGTAATTCTCAGTTCTGGCTTTGCACTACTACAATACGCTTGATCTCTAATAAACTGTATTTTCCCCAGCAAATGGAGCCAAGGATCATTTCTATTTAGAGATTTAAGTTGAGGCAGGTCCCACAGTATCTTCTATAGGGAAGCCCCATTTTCTTAGATGGTCCTTTGATCTTCTTACCCTTTTGTGCAGTATCACTGAAAATGCTTCAGCTTCACCCGGGCTGTGTGTGTGGGTGGGTGGGTGTGAAACTGCCTGGTGCCATGACCAGTTTCAAACAACTATTATTGACTTGCCAAGCCCTCTCTCTCATGTATATGCATGCTTGTTTGTTTTTATTATACCCTGGTGCTGAATTGCCCAGACAGAAATAATTAGCTCTCTTGGCAAATGAAAATTTATAACAGGATCTGAAGTATTTAACTCTGGAGGCAGCACTGAAGCATGCTATGAGGATCAGAGATTTGGGGGAGGAAGGATCAGAAAAATGGATGAACATTCCCAATATTGCAGGCTATATATATATTTTTTTAATGATATTGATTATGAGCACTATCATTCACTCCTCTTTTGTTTATTTATTTGTACTTGGCTCTGCTTGCATTTAGAGTGGAAAACAAGATTGCTCAAGCAAGATCTGAGTGGGCTTTTTTTTTTAAAAAATAATTCTTTGGTGTATTGTCAGTATTCAAACTATTTTCCATCAATCTGCACAGCAGTATATTATCAACCCCAGGAAGACATATGGAAGAAAATGCTCTCTATATGCTCAAAGAGCTTGGTCTTTCACTGCTCCTCCCCACCTTCCAAAATTTTAACTGGATTGGAGTTGGATACATATCGAGAGAGAGAGAAGAAGGTGAAAGATTCATCTCTGCAAAACTTTGAACACCTTTGATCAAAAACACCTCAGACTCTTTTGATTTACGACCAGCTTATCACATACTGTAGAGTAGAGTAGAGTAGAGTAGAGTAGAGTAGAGTAGAGCAGAGCAGAGCAGAGCAGAGCAGAGCAGAGCAGAGCAGAGCAGAGCAGAGCAGAGCAGAGCAGAGCAGAGCAGAGCAGAGCAGAGCAGAGCAGAATTCTTTATTGGCCAAGTGTGAATGGACACACAAGGAATTTGTCTTCGGTGCATAAGCTCTTAGTGTACATAAAATATATAAGTGATAAATCATCATCATAGTCATCATAAATACATTCATCATGAATCATGAGATACAACATTTAGTGATAGTCAACGGATACTAAATAAGCAATCAACCAAAATCATACTCGGAAACTAAATAAAACAATATAAATCGTAAGGATACAAGCAACATAGTCATAAGTAAAAAAGTAGATAGGTAACAGGAAGGATGATAATAATAATAATAATAATAATAATAATAATAATAATAATAATAATACAGCCTTAGTAAATAGTTTGATAGTATTGTGTAGAATGTAGGAGGCCAGGGCTTGGGCAGTACAAGGAAACAACAGCCAACAACTTAATAGCTAGCCATCAACACCCCAATCAAAAATTAAAAAGCCACACGCAATAGGCACCATATAATACTGCACATAAAGGTAAAGGTTCCCCACACACATATGTTCTAGTCATTCCCGACTCTTGGGGGTGGTGATCATCTCCATTTCAAAGCCGGAGAGCCAGCGCTGTCCGAAAATGTCTCTGTGGTTAAGTGGCCGGCATGACTAAATGTCGAAGGTGCATGGAATGCTGTTACCTTCCCACCAAAGTGGTCTCTATTTTTCTACTTGCATTTTTTACTTGCTTTTGAACTGCTAGGTTGGCAGAAGCTGGGACAAGTAACAGGAGCTCACTCCGTTACGCAGCACTAGGCATTGGAACCGCTGAACTGCCGACCTTTCTGATCAATACCCTTAATGTCTTAGCCACTGAGCCACCACGTTCCTATAAGATACCTCACATAGAATAGCTCAAAACATACACTCTGCTAGAGAGAAGTTTCCTGAGCATGGGTTCCAGCACGAGTTCAAAAGCTCGGAAGACAAAACCTCTGGTCCCGGTGACCCACCCAGATTGGCTCCTGCAACATTATCCTGGGGCACGTATAGTCGCTTTCATTCCTTTGATCAAATTAAGTCCAGATGATGAAAACCTAGGATGGTACATGAAGTATCTATCTGGGTGCAAAAGGGATTGTTTCGAAGTCCCAATGTAAGAAGAATGGAAGTCATATTGATTTAGCTGGGGGATGAAAGATAAATGACATATGATTTTCCAAGGTGATTGAGCACAGATGCGTTTTCCTCCATTTCCAGCTTCTTTCTTCTTCTTCTTCTTCTTTTTTTTTTAACAAAAAGCCAGGAAGCGCTTCTTTGCTTTTAGGTGGCAGCTTCATGCCAAGATGTCTTTGAGTATGATGGGTTTCCAGCAATGAATTCACATTTCTTTCGTTGCTCAGAGTGATAGCCGAGGAGCTGAACACAGCTGTGACTCTCTGCATTCAAGTGATAATCACTGCCCATTGCCACTTGTTTTGACTGAAGAGACCCACTGAAGGTTAATTTTCCTGCCCTGTTATTTATTGGCGCTCATACATTTTGATGAAGGGCAATAGTCATCACATGCCGGCAATAAATTTGTAATTGATCAATGGAATGAATCAATCTCATTTGGCATGGCCTAAACACTACAATCCAAGGGGGCAGGATCAAGAGGAATAAATTGCAACCAGGCAGAAACAGAAATTAATTTAAAAGGTTTTGTTGTTTGTAAGCCTAAAGCTGACAATCGTCCCTGTGATTTCTCTGGTTCTTATTATGATTTACGGCTTAGCAGATCTCTTTTATTCCACTGTTTTGCATCTGTAAATTAAATACTGTGCAACAGCAATACTGTTCCTTCCTCCCCCTCTTCTTCTTCTTCTTGAACCTCTTAATAGCCTGGTTCATTTTGTTATTCTCCTCTTTCTGTAGAGGTTGTAAAAACTGCTAATGCAAAACCCCCTCCCAGCCCTTAGTTAGGGCCCTGCTTTTCATTTTCTTTTTATTGTTGTTGTTGAAATACACAAAGAGTTTCTGAAAGAAAAAAAAACCCAAAAGTTATTCCTAAAGCCAACGGCTGATTAGATTATCCAGTAGTTGTTTGTTTTCGTTTCGTAAGAGAGTGATGGCATTAACCGCCATTCTAATGATCGAGGAAGTGATCTTCTGGAACGAGGGTTTTTCTTTTTCATGGTTTATTAAGAATATTTTTATACTCCCTTGTCTGCTAAAAAGTCATCAAGGCAGTTCATAAACCTAAAGTAAAATGATGTAAAACGTGTTTTTTTTTAAAAAAAAAATCAATAAACCCATTAGGATATTAAAACAATAAAACCTGGGAAAAAATATTTAAATGATCATGAGTTCATGAGTCTTGAAATTGAAGAGAAAAAAAAAACCCAGGGGAGGAATGTGATTATAATTCTGGATTGAAAAACAACAATTTAGAAACCATACCCCATCCTGACCCTTTGTGGGAAGAAATGTCCATCTGGCTTCAGTTCCAAGTGGGGTGAAAGACACTGGAAACTTGGAGGCTGATTGGAATGATGGTTTAATGGTGGACAGGGCCACGTGGTTTGAGGTCCTGGGCAATCGAGAACATGGAGAGAGAGGGAGAGGGAGAGGGAGGGAGGGAGGGAGGGAGGGAGGGAGGGAGGGAGAGAGAGAGAGAGAGAGAGAGAGAGAGAGAGAGAGAGAGAGAGAGAGAGAGAGAGAGATCCTCTCTTGGACTTTGAACTTGCTTCCAGTTCACGTGAAAGGAAAGTATTCCGATTGCTTGTCAGATTCCCATGACGCCATGCAGAGATAACTTTGTAGGTTGTCTTGAGTCCCAGGCTTGGTTGAATCTTGCCGGGTAATGTAATGAAGAGGCTTGGGGCAATTCCTGTTATGGCTTAATGGCTTTCTCCTGGTTTGGATCTTATTTTTTTAATTTTATTTATTTATTTATTATTTTATTTTATTTGTCAGTAAGTATAAGGAAACAAGTATGAAAAAACACATGAAAAATGACACAAATAAATGGATAAAATAAGCAAAACATAACCATAAACACATAAAAAGATCACATATAAATGGGACAGTAGGACAGGGATGGTAGCAGAGGTGGGTTCCTACCAGTTCGCACCTATTCGGTAGAACCGCTTCATCAAATCTACTGAACCGGTTAGAAGAGGTTCCACCAGTGGACCCGGAAATCAGGCCACACCTACAGAAGAGGTTCCAAAAATTTTTGAAACCCACCACTGGTCCTTGGATATGATTATTCTACACTATCATGCTCATATTTATAAAACTCAGTGCCTCTGTGAAAGGTAAGGATGACTACTGCGTTTGTGGTGCAATCAGAACATTGCGTGGGTTGAAATTGTTTTAATGCAAACCAAAGAGGCCTTTTAAAAAACAAGTTCACATCATATTCTTATGCATGCCATTGCTGTGTGTGAGGTAATTTAAGGTGGTTCTGACAAGTGTCGTCGGCATCTTCATATCTGGTCACATGGGCGGCAAGACACTCCCATCCGGTCACATGGGTAACAAGCCACTCTCACAAAGGAGGCCACACCCACAGAGTAGTTTCGAACAATTTTTGAAACCCACCACTGGATGGTAGGCACTTGAGGGAGGGGTAATCCTATCATGTCCTGGAAGCCATGTCTTAATCCCATCACCCTAGAGCTGAAGTGGGGGGGGGGGCAGGGAGCTGCTTTATCTTTTAAAAAGTTTCTCTTTTCTCATCCAGAGAAACATAATATTCTGCCTTTATAATATTTCCTAGAATATTTCATTCTTCAATGAGAGGGATAGTTGCTAATTTTCTACACCTTAAAAACCCTAGAAGCCTAACCCTAACCCTAAACCTAACCACAGTTTCCTAAACAACTATCAAGCCTTTTCACCTGCAATCTCTTTTGCCCTTGAGGGAGTAGAACTTAGAACCTAGAATATAATAGAGTTGGAAGGAACCTGGGAGGTCTTCTAGTCCAGCCCCCTGCTCAAGTAGGAGACCCTATACCATTTCAGACAAATGATCGTTCAGTCTCTTTTTCGTAGCCTCCAGTAATAGGGCACCCACAACTTCTAATCTATTCCATTGGTTGAGTGCTCTTAACATTATTGTTTCAGTTGTTCAAACTGAGTTATTGACTCAATTATTGTTTCTTTGCAGCTGACTCCAAGGCAACCTGGATTCCTATTATTGATACTGCTCTAATTCTAATTTAATGCAATTAAAGTAAAGAGCCAAAAGCAGTCATAACCACTAGTTCATCTTATTTTATTGCTTAATGATAACTCTATGTTATCTCTATTCACATGTTGCATACAGTTGCAGGAGGTTGCATGCATAAGACCAAGGAGCTTATAGAGGACTATAGAAGGAAGAGATCCTACATCCAGCCCTTGCTTATCAATGGAGACTGAGGGGAGCAAGTGGCCAGTTTTAAGTTTTTAGGTGTTATCCAGTGGTGGGTTTCAAATTTTTTTAGAACCTCTTATGTGGGTGTGGCCTGATTTGTGGGAGTGGCTTGCTTGCCATGTGACTGGGTGGGAGTGGCTTGCCAGCCATGTGACTGGGTGGGAGCGGCTTGCCAGCCATGTGACTGGGTGGGGGTGGCCAACTTGTAAAATATGGTGAAACTCTCACTTAACAATGCTCTTGCTTAGCAACCAAAATGTTGACTCAGAAACTCTGGCATTTGAAGCAGACAAGTCTTAAAGCTGTCAAGTTACAAGACCCTTGCATCCCTAACCCTTTAGAAAAAAAACCAGGGGTGTTCAAACTTGACAGCTTTAAGACTTGTGGACTTCAACTCCCAGAATTCCTCCTCAAGTCATGTTGGCTCAGGAACTCTGGCATTGAAGTGTGCAAGTCTTAAAGCTGTCAAGTTACAAGACCCGTGCACCCCTAACCCTTGGGGTGTTCAAACTTGACAGCTTTAAGACTTGTGGACTTCAACTCCCAGAATTCCTCCTCTCGCTCTTCATCTTGATGATGTGCAGACGGGCGGGGGGGCGGGAGGGAGCTGGAACCAGTTCTAAACGACACTGTAGATTTGTGGAACCTCTTCTATAGAAGAGGTTAGAACTGGCAGGAACCCACCCCTGGTGTTATCATAAAAGAGGACCTGACCTGGGGCACTCACATTGCAGCACTGGTCAAAAGAGCCCAGCAGAGGTTATACTACCTGAGACTTCTCAGGCAACAACAACTGAATGAAAAACTGCTGGTGACCTTCCACTGCTGCACCATAGTGAGCATTTTAACTTACTGCACCTGTGTATGGTTTGTCAATTGCACAGTGGCAGATAGGACAAAGCTCTAGAGGGTCAACGTCATTGCCCAGAAGATCATAGGTTGCCATCTCCCCTCTTTGGAAGAGCTTTATTGCTCCCAGTGCCTTAAGAAACTTCAAAACACCCTTAAAGATCTATCTCATCCTGGCACCCTTTTGTTTGAACTATTACCATCTGGCAGACGGTACAGGATAATAAAAAAACAAGGACAAATAGGCTGTAAAACAGCTTCTATCCCAAGGCAGTAACCATATTGAATTCTACTGTATAGTATGATATTAATGCAATATCAGGGGTTTTCAATTCAATTGTATAGGATGTGAAGGATGTGTGTTTGTGTTTTATTTTTATAGTTATAATGTACACTGAAGATGGCATTTAATTTTGTTGCAATGTGCAATGACAATAAACTAAACTAAAAGAGAAGACTATGGAAAGAAGGATAGCTCAAGGTAGCAGAGACCTGAAGGATAGGAAAGGATGATATTAAATGCCCCAATGGTGCTTTCCCACAAGGAAAATAGACTTTCTTCAACTGAATGAGAAGCAAAATGTTTTCAGTGAAAACCCCCAAGAAAGTCCAAGTTGCCTTTTCTCACTTTTTGGATAGGCATGATCTGGATTATTGAGAATTTCCATAATGATACTAAATGGTCAAAGCGACCATTTAGAGCCAAGGGGGTGCAGTGGTTAGAGTGCAGTACTACAGGCTACTTCTGCTGATCCCGGGCTGCCAGCAGTTTGGCAGATCGAATCTCACCAGGCTCAAAGGTGACTCAGCCTTCCATCCTTCCGAGGTGGGTCAAACAAGGACCCAGATTGTTGGGGGGGGGGGGCAATATTCTGATTCTGTAAACCGCTTAGAGAGGGCTGTAAAGCACTGTGAAGCTGTATATAAGTCTAAGTGCTATTGCTATGTCTTCCAAAAATCAATTTCAAAACCAACTGCAAAGAAAACCTATACGCTTTATGAAGATGTATTCATAAAAGTGCAACTAGAAAGGAAATACACATAGAATAGTAGTCCCACTGTATTCTGCATTTGCCCTAAAGAACAATTCAAGCATTGTGTCCAGTTTCTGGGCCAGGCACCCTACTTTTACAATCTCAGGAATAACTGGCTCATGGAAGGATGGCAAGAATGTTCAGAAGATGAACAGTTTAACCTAACAAAGAAACTTTGAAAGAGCTGGATATGCTTAGTCTTGAGAAGACCTGAAAAGACGCCATTAAAAAAAAAAAGGAACAAGACCTGTACTGCATTGTTCTTAAATCCAGGACATGAAATAATGGATTCAATTTATACAAAGTAAATTCTAACACAATATTAGGATAAGGGGAGAAATCCCTCCATAATGGGGAGGTCCTTGAACCTAAACGAAGCAGACACATTGCCCTAAAAAAAGGTATAATTCTATGAAACCCTGCATGGAAAACTATTTGATGTTAAAGAGATATAAAAGACAGAACAGTAGCCATGCATCGGATTTGAAATTTTCTGTTATCACACAATTTTCATTAAAAATAAATAAATCTATGACTTATGCAAAGGGTGAATTTGTTTTTCTTTATTTGTATGCCGCACTTTTCCCTGGGGGGACTCAGGGCGGCTCACAATTCAGAAGGGTAGGGGGGCAAGACAAACAGTATTCCAAACATGGAGACAATACAACATATTAAAAGAAGGCACAACAGTCACACAATTCGGGTGGGGTTAAAATCTTAACCCCAGGCCAGCCGGGACAGCCAGATCTTTAAAGCGGTGCGGAAGGATTGGAGGGTGGCGAGGGTCCGAATCTCCACGGGGAGTTCGTTCCAGAGGGTCGGAGCAGCCACTGAGAAGGCTCTCCTCCGGGTAGTCGCCAGTCTGCACTGGCTGGAAGATGGAATTTGGAGGAGGCCTAATCGATGCGATCGGATTGGTCTAGTGCAGTGTTTCTCAACCTTGGCAACTTGAAGATGTCCGGACTTCAACTCCCAGAATTCCCCAGCCAGCGAATGCTGGCTGGGGAATTCTGGGAATTGAAGTCCGAACATCTTCAAGTTGCCAAGGTTGAGAAACACTGGTCTAGTGGAGGTAATTGGCAGTAGGCGGCAGTAGGTGAATTTTTCATATAAGTAAGATGTTTATTCCCTCATCACTGTCAAACTATTTACTAAGACTGCACTACTATTAATCTTCTCATTCTTCCTATCCCCCATCTCCTCCCACTTATGACTATATGACTGTAACTTTGTTGCTTGTATCCTTCCGATGCAAATTGGTTGCTTCCTAATATAATTTGATTGCTTATTTGTACCCTGTGACTATCATTAAGTGTTGTACCTTATGATTCGTGACACTGAGAGCATATGCACCAAAGACAAATTCCTTGTGTGTCCATTCACACTTGGCCAATAAAGAATTCTATGCTATGCTATTTTTTAGAAAAATACGAACTTATCTTAGAATGTAATAATATAAGTTGCAGGGAATAGCAGGTGAGATGGGCAGCATATGAGTTGAATTAAACAAACAAATTTGTTTAATTAAACTCATATGCCGCCTAATTTAGCTAGTGATGCATGGATAGAGATTGGTTTTTTTTTTAAAAAAAACTCAGCTTTGCTCACCTGTTAGGTATAGTGTAATGTAATGGTTGCAAGAAATAGCTGTACAATCTGTTGAGAAATGTTTTAGAGGTAATTTATTTCTCTTGGGCAGAATTCACTATTGGACCTGAGTGATCTGCATGCAAGTTGGCATTCTAATTACAGAGGATAGAAATGACATCTTAACTACTTTGAGAACTGCTGCTTCTTATTGTAGATGAACTTAGGGTAGATGAATAAGTAGGCATCACCGTCATTTAACTACCCCATAATCCCTTGTGAGGTGGAGTCTGAGCAACTGGATGGAGCTAGCAGAGTGTCCAATGCCCTTCCTGTCACCAATGCAGAGTTTTGTTTGGCAGATACATTCTCATTGCGCCCAGAGAGAAGAGCATCTGCCTCTACCTAGGATTGAACTCATAGCCTCCTGATTGTGAGGCAAGAGCTCCCCCTCTAGGCCACCGCGCCATGCTGCTAGATAAATAAGTAGTCTGACCCAGCAAAAGAATGTGAGCTTTTTTAGGACATAAATGGGCTTCTGAGTTACGTCTTTGAAAGTTTATGCAAAATTTGATAAGGGGTTCTAGCCAGATTTAGGGCAACGGCATAATGTTTGCCCAAATGAGCTATTTGTAATTAATTGATTTAATTAGAATCCATTCTCCCTTCGAAGTAGAGCATATGCAACATCAGCAAGCAAGCCTGTGTCATGAACTCTAATGAATTAATTCTTTTATATTACTTGGTTTAAACGGCCACAGCTCAACTCTTACTTACTTTTCACTTTATGAACATCATTATTTGCTTTTCGGAAGTCCCCGAGGAAGAGTATTTTCTCTGATATACTGTCGAAGGCTCTAAAAATGCCAAAATAGCTAAATGAGAAATGATGACCCCCCCCCCCTTTTATTTAACTTTAGGTTAAGCACCACCAATGGGGGGGGGGAAAGCCTCATAAGATAAAGGAATGCCTTGTGGGCTCTCCTGAAACAACCGTAATATACCAAATATCATAAAGTATCATTGTTGATAGGTGGAACATGTCCTACAACAAACTCCCACAAGCAAACAGAGGGATAGAATCAAGATCACGTGAAGTGTTAATCCCACTTTATAATGCCTTGGTAAGGCCACACTTGGAATACTGAATCCAATTTGGGTCGCCACAATGTAGAAAAGATGTGGAGATTCTAGAAAGAGTGCAGAGAAGAACAACGAAGATGATTAGGGGATTAGAGAATAAAACATATGAAGAACGGTTGCAGGAACTGGGTATGTCTAGTTTAATGAAAAGAAGGACTAGGGGAGACATGATAGCAGTCTTCCAATATCTCAGGGGCTGCCACAAAGAAGAGGGAGTCAAACTATTCTCCAAGGCACCTGAGTGTAGACAAGAAGCAATGGGTCGCAACTAATCAAGGAGAGAAGGAACTTAGAATTGAGGAGAAATGTCCTGATAGTTAGAACAATTAATCAATAGAACAACTTGCCTCCAGAAGTTGTGAATGCTCCAACACTGGAAGTTTTAAAGAAGATGTTGGATAGCCATTTGTCTGAAATGGTATAGGGTTTCCTGCCTAGGCAGGGGGTTGGACTAGAAACCTCCAAGGTCCCTTCCAACTCTGCTATTGTAAGCAGCTATGCCTGTGATGGCTAACCTATGGCACGAAGAACCAGGGTTCTTTTGGTTTCCAGTGTGCATGTCTTCATGAGCACCAGAGCACTGAAAAACAGCCAGAAAAAAACGGCCAGAAAACACCCCGGAAAATGCCCCCAAACAGCCAAAAATGCTCCCAAATCAGGCATGCGCACACCGGCCAGCTAGTCTTTGGTTTCTGGCACTACAGTGCACGTGGGGGCACAAATGCACATGCATGCACATGCATTCCGGTTAGGGCACTCAGTGCCCAAAAAGATTCACCATCACTGAGCTATACTGATGCCAAAAGTGTATCTTTTGCATCATATGCATTCATATGGCATCAGATGCCTCTTACTGTAAGTAGGGATAAAAGTACTAGGAAAAAATGGGTAGGTGTGGAGGCTTATGCGAAAGGGTCTAGTTTTTCTCTGAATAATGTTCAGAAGTTCACTTCACTTTGAATATTCAACCAATCTCAACATATTTTCAATCTTTAAGAAGCCCATCTCTCTGGCATGTGATAAGAGCCGTGGAATGCAAACCTTAATTTTGTGTGGCCGAACAAAGAGACTTTTTTGTTGATTTTGCTTGAATGCTGTCATGTAGCTTTGTTGTGATGTAGCTCAGAAGTTCAGAGGACTTTAAATGAAGCTTTCTCTCTCATCCTTTATGTATATCTATCTTTAAGCATATGTGTATATATGCATGAATGGATATGAGTCAAGAATAATTTTGCCTTGCAATTTGCTGCTGATAGACAAACATGGTCCGGATTGTAAGAAGGAGGTTAAAGATTGCAGTGAGTAATCTATCTATCTATCTATCTATCTATCTATCTATCTATCTATCTATCTATCTATCTATCTATCTATCTATCTATCATCTATCTATCTATCTATCTATCTATCTATCTATCTATCTATCTATCTATCTATCTATCTATCTATCATCTATCATCTATCTATCTTCCATCTATCTATCTATCTATCTATCTATCTATCTATCTATCTATCTATCTATCTATCTATCTATCTATCTATCATCTATCTATCTATCTATCTATCTATCTATCTATCTATATATATATCTTGTTACACAGACAACTTTCTCTGTGGAAACAAATACTGTGTGGGTAAAACACCTCTTACTCCCCCCGGGATGTGTGCTCTGTTAAGATATACCCTGTTGTGCCTTTAAATGGCTTCCACTGTACTGCCATAAAATGGCTTCTACTGTACAGCGCAGTGGAGTTGCCACAGTAACGACTTCATTGTACTTCACAAGGGGGCTCCCTCTGGTAAGGGGGGGGGGAAATCCAGACATTCCCCCCTATAAATAAATACCTGGGTTATCAACGATGAAATATAAAAAGTAGACTTTCTATAGCATTTTTAGACTATCTTTTAATCCATAGAACAACTCCATTGTGTAAGCCAATATGATTCCTATCAAAGTCAATAATTAAAAACATAAACAAAATAGTGAAAGTCGAAATAGTGAGGATGTGAGGAGGTGAATTTTGTATTTCTGTCCTGACATCATTGTTCATGGCTACCCCTTTGCCACCCCATAGACGGCCATGGTTTCTGTATTGTGCATAAAAGAATGGAAGAGGTTAGCTTCTTGGTCCTTCTGCCAATTACCTCCCTGCGGCCTATAAGATCTCATAGGTTAGGCCTCCTCCGCATCCCATCGGCCAGCCAATGCCGGCTGGCAACCACAAGGAGGAGGGCCTTCTCAGTAGTGGCCCCGACCCTTTGGAACGAGCTCCCCGTAGAGATCCGTACCCTCACCACCGTCCAGGCCTTCCGCACAGCCTTGAAGAACTGGCTCGCCCGTCAGGCCTGGGGATAAGGACTATTACCCCGCCCGAATGTTGTATGCATGTTGCGTATTATTTTACTATTTGTTGTTGTCCTAGTATTGCACTGTATTGTACTCCCCTTTCCCTGATTTCTGTGAGCCGCCCTGAGTCCCCTCAGGGAAAAGGGCGGCCTACAAATAAAATCAATTGAAATTGAAATTGAAATTGGTTCTCTTAGGAAGCTCATATCCGAGGCAAAATTTGAGCTGTCTCCTTTTTCTATTTTTAAGTCTCCTAGGGACCAACTATGTAGAGAGGAAAGTTGAAGCTCTGTATCTTTTTTGCCTATCGATACTTCCTAGATATGCAAGCCAAGCTGATTCCAAGCAGTGTCTGCAAGTTTAAACATCCAACAATGTTTAAATTAAATATTCTAAGTCAGGGAAAATATATAGGCAGTTGAATGACAGGACACCAGCGTGCCATCGCTTTCAATTAGGGATGTCGTTTTCATTCTCATCACTTAGATGAGAATTCAGCGTGCATGCCCAAGGTCCCTCTTCAACAGCGGGTCAATGGAGTTTCTTCAGCTTGTATCAAAGGCATGATACTAGCTGTTTACTTACTCAGCTAGGAGTAAGTAAGCTTGAGTTGTAATAAGTAGGCAAAAGGTAAATATTCCAGCAGCTCTGGTGAAGATGCAGGCCTCTCCGTGGCATTTTCTTAGCTGTAGTAGAGTTTGCCACTACCTTCTTCTGGATCTTTCCTTCCAACTTCCCAATATAGCCTACAGCTTCAGCACTTCTTGGTTGTCTACCACTAAGTATGGATAATGATGCTATCCATAGATGACACTTCTTACATTTTTGGGATTACAGTAGCCAGATTCAACTCTTCATACTACTTAGTCAGTCAGTAAAGTTGTCTTCAAGTTCAATTTTGTCACTGTTTTTCTGGGATTGAAGGAGGAGGGGGAGAAGAGGAAGAGGAGGAGGAGGTAGAGGAAGGGGATGAGAAGTGGGAGGAAGGGTGGAAGTGTGGAGGAGGAGGAGGAGGAGGAGGAGGAGGAGAAAGATGAGGGGGAGAAGGTTCTCTATCTAAATTGCAAGATATTCCCTAAATGCTTGCCTTCCTCTGGGAATGACCATGGATTTGGAGGGAGGTTAAGCTTATGCCTCTCAGAGCAGTACAACAGCTGGGTCCTTACCTGACTGCTCCTTCTGGCCTAGCTGGCACTTTCCCAACATCAATAAAAGAATTGCCTTGGAGGTAAAATATATGATGACAAAATGGTTTTCTGCCTGGAAGGCTCCTGGGATGGAGCTGAGAGGCAAAAGGGAAGCAGTATGCTCCCTCCCATATTTGGGCATACTAGGTGCTTTGACATAAACACTTGATCATTTCCTTGGCTCAGCTGATAAGGGAGGAGAACTTGTGGCTTAGAGGCTAATACGACTGCCTAACATGTAAAAACACCCAAGTTTGAATCCCAGTAAGGGTATGGCTAGCTGATGAGAGCTAAACCGCTTGAAATAGATCTATACTAGTCTCCCTTCATTTATTTATCAGCACAAAATGCAATATATATTGTACCTACAATATACATACATACATGCATGCATGCATACATACATACATACATACATACATACATACATACATACATACGAACGATTGAGAGCTATCTAGTTTTTGTGGTAGTGTTTCATAAGGAGCTCAGGAAGAATGTCCATTGTCAAACCGAACTAAAAGAACCTGGGCATTGCAACGGCTGAGGACTTGAAATCATAGTTACTATAACTTCAATTCTCTATTCCATTTCTGCATCTGAATGATTGATTATATGTTTCCTAGCTTGATCACCATCTACGGTAGCCACATTTCTTTAACTTCTCTTCAGTGATGGGATTCAATTTTTTTTTACTACCAGTTCTGTGGGCATGGCTTGGTGGGATGGCATGGCTTGGTGGGCATGGCTTGGTGGCCATGGCATGGCTTGGTGGGCGTGGCTTGGTGGCCATGGCAGGGGAATGATACTGTAAAATCCCCATTCCCTCCCAATCAGCTGGGACAAGGGAGGCAGAGAATAGATGGTGGCAGGGCTAATATGAGGTGGCATTTATTGGTTCTCCTAACTACTAAATTTCTGCTACTGGTTCTCCAGAACTGGTCAGAATATGTTGAATACCACCGCTGATCTACACCTAGGTTTTTTCTTTTGCTCTTCTTACTAAGTCATCCATTATTTTTTCCCTTGGTGGCCACATTTCTTTAACTTTTCTTCTGAATACTTGGCTTTGAGCACAGAACGTAGAACTACCTGGATAAGATTCCACACCTAATCCGAATGGGTGTTACTTAGTCCTACAACTGTTCAAATAAGGAACGAGATACACAGAGACATATGTATGCCAACTAAAGCTCCAGTGAATTCTTAGATATTTTGAGATAAGATACAGGATATATTTTTTTCCCCCTAGAAGTTTCCTTTGAAGCATTGGTATGACAAAAGTTAAATGAATTTCCAGAGAAGATGAAAGTCAAATAGCAGAGGAATAAAATATGGAGACAGCATTGCAATGTACTGATGGCTGCTTCTGATCTTGCAGCTTTATTTCATCTACAAGCCACCGCATTGATTTTACAAATTTGGAACACTACATACAGTTATTTCAACTTGATTGGGAAACTTCAGCTTCTTCAAGTTAAATCTTCAATAATGAACCTTTTGCCTGTCATCTATCCTTCATCCACCCTTCTTCTTTTCTTTTCTTTCTTTTTTTTTTGGGGGGGGGGGATAAGAATATGGCACCTAAAAACTAAACATGAATAAGTTGAAAATGTCCTATCGGTAATACACATAAACAGAGAGAGGGGGGAGGGAGGGGGGGATGGAGGGAGATAGATAGATAGATAGATAGATAGATAGAGAGAGAGAGAGAGAGAGAGAGAGAGAGAGAGAGAGAGAGAGAGAGAGAGAGAGAGAGAGAGAGAGAGAGATAGATAGATAGAGAGAGAGAGAGAGAGAGAGAGAGAGATCTTTATCTATGAAGAATAATTATCAGTAAATCTACAAGGGCATACATTTTGGTCTAAGAGATCAATGAAAGTGTAGGTGAAGATATTTAGAATTTGTTCTATTCATCTATGTATCGGTTGAGGGAACTAATACATTAATCTTCATCATGTATGGAGCTTTGAAAATTGATTAATGTGCAGGAATTATTGCAACTTTTAGAAAAGTGTCATTTGATTCACTGATAAGGTTCTGGAACTAGTTAAGGGTGAATCAAAATGCAAAACATTTTCTTTGCCATCCTAATGTGTGACTCCTGTAGTTAGAATCAAGTTGTAAGGACATCCTCCTTATCTGGTGTCTTTGCGGTAGAATCTGTCTGTCTCTAAGTGGTTTAATCATAAAACAGATGGGTTCATTCCAGGTCCCTTTTACTTAGAATGGCCAGCCTTTTCAAGATATTCCTTGGTCATTCCTTTGTTCACGTGAATTGCTTCTATTGGCTTCTATCAGCTTAAATAGAATAAAATTATTTATTGGCCAAGTGTGATTAGACACGCAAGGAATTTGTCTTTGGTGCAGATGCTCTCAGTGTACGTAAGGAGAATAAAATACATTTCATCAAGAATAAAAAGATACAGCACTTAGTGATAATCCAGGTTACTAATAAGCTATCAAATCGTGCTAGTCAACAAATAAACAATATAAATTGAAAGATACAAGCAACATGGTTATAGTCCTAAGTGGGAAGAGATAGATACTAGGAAGGAAGAGAAGAAAAATAGTAATACCATCTTAGTACATAGTTTGACAGTTTTGTGGGAATTAGTTGTTTAGCAGAGTGATGGCATTTGGGCAAAAACTGTCCTTGTGTCTAGTTGTTCTGGTGTGCAATGCTCTATCTATAGTGTCGTTTTAAGGGTAGAAGTTGAAACAATTTATGTCCAGGATGTGAGGGGTATGTAGATATTTTCACAGCCCTCTTTTTGACTCGTGCAGTATACAGGTCCTCAATGGAAGGCAGGTTGGTAGCCATTGTTTTTTCTGCAGTTCTAATTATCCATTGAAGTCTGTGTCTGTCTTGTTGGGTTGCAGAGCCAAACCAGACAGTTATGGAGGTGCAGATGACAGACTCAATAATTCCTCTGTAGAACTGAATCAGCAGCTCCATGGGCAGTTTGAGCTTTCTGAGTTGGCGCAGAAATTTGTTGCTAGTCATCTTTCATAAGAAGGTTCCCCAAGAGTTCCCCAATTAAAGCTTTTATCTATTAAATTTTTACGCTGCCTAAGGAATGGTGGGTGTCTGGGATCTCTATCCATGCTATTCTGTAGGCAAGAAGAGGGACTGACTTTTTGTGGCTTACAAATTAGAGTGGAATGTCTTCAAAATTTCACTGAAATGTGATTTCATCATCCCCTGTGAACTAAGCTTCTGCCTTTCTGTCTGGTTCCTGGACTACTTGAGTGCTTGGTTTGAATCTTAGTGATGGCTTTGAGCTGGTTTTGGGGTGCACTATTTCATGTGATTTTAATCTTTCTAACACTTTTTGTTATTTCTGAATCTGAAAAAGACCAGGTGGAGGAATTGGTTCATGTGATTATTTATTTGTATGAGAGAGGGGGGAGAGGGAGGGAGAAACAGAGAAAGAGAGGGAGGAAGAGAGAGAGGGAAGGAGGGAGGGAGATGGAGGGAGAGAGAGAAGGAGAGAGGAAGAGAGAGAGAGAGTGGGGGAGAGAGAGAGGGAGGGAGAGGGAGGGAGGAAGAAAGGGAGAGGGAGAGAGGGAAAGAGAGAGGAAGAGAGAGAGAGTGGGGGAGAGAGAGGGGGAGAGAGAGGGAGGGGAGAGAGAGAGAATGCAGCCATATGTATTTGCTTATAAAGTTAAAGTTTGTCCAACTTTATGAAAAATTATGCAAAATGTGATATGGGTTCTACTCAGATTCAGGGCAGCTGCATAAAGCTTGCCAGAACGAACTCTTTGTAATTAATTAATTTAATTAGAAATCTTAGATCTGTTCTCCCTTAGGAATATTTTTCCACAGTTGGAAATTTGCTGTTTTCAGTCTGAAATTCAGCAGTCCCCTGGAGTCTATAGAGAGAACTTAGATGATTCTAGGATGCTGAATGAATGGGGCCTCACAGTTCATAATGTTATTAAAATGAGAAAGCCTTGACGTGGTGGCAAAAATAATGCATCCCACAGGAATCATAGCGTAATATTATGTTGCTCGATAAAACACTCACCTGTTCCACCACATACATCCAGAAGTATCCTCTTTTAAACGGCCAAAGAGTACAGGCACCCCACCAGCTAGCTGCTTTTCAAAAGTGCAGCTATTTAACAAGAGCAATTTAAATGAAATCTATTACTGCCAAACAGTTCAGATTAGATCAGTTATTATCTGGCCAGAACAATTTTCCCCCCCATTACGGAAAAGTATAAGAATAGGCTGCCTCTCATTTGCAATATTTCTTTTTCGCTTGCTTCTATTCTCAGGCTAAAATACCGCTACAATTTTTTTTGGAAGGGATTTTAGAAAATTTAGAAAATTTGAAATGCGAACTTGAAATGACTCCTTTGCTGTAATGTTCTTAGAAGGCGCCGTTCGTTCCCATTAGCCCATTTCAGAGAGCACTTCTTTTCAAACTGATCAAGGAGAGATTCAACCTAGAAATTAGGAGAGGTTTCCTATCAGTGAGAACAATCAAGCAATGGAACAACTTGCCTCCAGAAGTTGGAGGTTTTCAAGAAGAGACTGAACAGCCACTTGTCAGAAATGGGACAGGGTCTCCTGCTTGAGCAGGGGGTTGGACTAAATGACCTCCAAGCTCCCTTCCCACTCTGTTAATCTGTTACTCTGTGATTGAATCCCTCCAGAGAAGACCTTATACAAGGTTTTCTCACTTAAATCCATTCTCGTTACCAATTGTTGAGACAGCTGTAGACCAGTTGTGATAGGGTTGGCACCTGTACTAAGTACAAAGACAACTCTGGGATTAATGGATAACGTGGGTGGCTCTCACCTTGGACCTGGTAAGTTGAGGTGATCCAGAAGTCCTTGTTACAACGATAGCAGAGAACATTTATTTCCTTTCTCTTGGTTTCCCCCCCCCCCTCCCCTCCCTTCTGACAATTTAGAGAGTCTGGGAAACAGGGAGGCAGCTATGAATCCAGTAAATTGATGAAATCATCATCTGCGGTCAAGAAGGAGGCAATGCCAAAAACTTACAGGGGAAAAAAAATTACAGAGGTATAAAGAGAATGTGGGGCAAGTAATGAATCCACATTTTTCACCGGCTCTCAATTGTTTTACTAACAGTAATGGGGATTAGCGAAACCATCCAGCTCCGATGGAATGATAGGTCCCATTTCCCAGTAACCCTGCTGTGTTAGGAATACATCAGGCCTGCCAAATTGTCCTCTGGTCCCCAACATTATCATTTACCAAAGAGGATTCTATTCTTTCTGTGACACTTTCCAGGGTCGTTTAGAATGTATTAATCTAGGCTAGCAGGCTTTTTCTCTTTATTTTCTTTCTGTTACTCAACTCTCCATCGGCCTGCAGCCTATTTTGACTGCCCTCAATTCTTTATTTAAAAAGCTTGCAGGGGAAGCCTTGTGCAGCCGATGCCTTCCCTTGGATTTGGACAAAAGCAGGGGAAAGCGGAAAGGGATCAGGCTGCTGGAGAGAAGGCATGTAAGTAAGTGAAACTAGCAGGCTGAACAACCCAGAAATGAAGATAAATTTCCTGACAGTGAGAACAATTAGTCAGTGGAACGGCTTGCCTCAGAAGTGGGTGCCTTTAGCAGTGGGTGCTCCATCCCTGGCGGTTTTCAAGAAGAAATTGGACATGCATTTGTCTGAAATGGAATGGGTGTCAGAACTGGAAGCCATCTTTTGCCTTTGGAACTTCAGGCCTGCCACATTTTCTACTGTAGGGGGGGACTATACAGAATGTGGATGCTATGTAGCCATAACAACATTCTTTCTCAGAAAGTGAAGGTCATCTGGCCCTGTTGCTGCGATGAGGTGACTGGAAGGCATCTCCAGTTTTGGATGGTGCCTGATTGGACCATGTGATGGGCGTGTGGGTGCTGGGCAGGGACTTGAACTTTCTTTTGGGTGAGGAAAACCTGGGGAACTTTCAGATTCAGGTTTTCCCAGATGTGCCAATATGACATCTCTAATACAATGGAACTTTGTGGAAATTCAAGCCTCGGAGTCTCCTTTCATTAGGGGTGTTACTTGGAACTGTGACATTAGGGTCTTCTGCTTGACTAGAGGGTTGGATTAGAAGACCTCCAAGATCTGTTCCAACTCTATTCATCTGAATTTTGATCAGGTGACCATGGAGATGCTGCAACAGTTACAAGTGTGAGAAACTGTCATGGGTCACTTTTTTCCAATGCTGTTGTAAACTTTGAACGGTCACTAAAACAAACTGATGTAAATTGAGGACTACCTGTAATCCACTTCTCCTACATTCCAAGCAGAAATCTCCCTTGGGAAAATTGCCCTAAGCCATCCACCTTTGATTTCCTAAAGGCATAAAAACTAAAGGGATGTGGTGATAAGACACTGAGTTTGTTGATCAGAAAGGTCAGCAGTGCAGTGGTTCGAATCCCTAGTGCCACATAATGGAGTGAGGTCCCGTTACTTGTCCCAGCTTCTGCCAACCTAGCAGTTCGAAAGCACATAAAAAATGCATGTAGAAAAATAGGGATCACCTTTGGTGGGAAGGAGACAGCATTCTGTGTGCCTTCGGTGTTTAGTCATGCTGGCCACATGACCACAGAGAAGTTTTTGGACAGCGCTGGCTCTTCAGCTTTGAAACAGAGATGAGCACCGCCCCCTAGAGTTTGGAATTATCAGCACATATGTGCAAGGGAAACCTTTACCTTTATAAATAATTTGGCTTGGGTGGGGAACCTTTGACAGTTTCATTTGTATCTAGGAATTTGCTTTGATTTTTGGTGGTTATCTAACTAGGTTAACACACTACCCAAACTTTTAAATCTTTCTGCCTCCAATAATGATCTTATAGAACACATTTTTCAACCCAGGATAGCCTAGCCTATTTGTGCCAACACAACCTTAAGAGGTATATTTATGTTCGACAGACAAGGACTCTAATTTTGTCCCAGTTCTCTGATATTCTGATTGGAAAGTCCGTTGAAGCATTGTTTGGCATGTGATTTAAAAAAAAAATCCACCTTACACTTTCTTTCTGAGAACATTTTTATGAACACTTATCTGCCAAATATCCTGGATACCGAATTAAATCATTTCTAAATGTTTTAAATTGAATCAGATTCTGCTTCCAAAAAAATTCTAATATCTTTTAACACTATCTTGGCCAAAGGACCTAGTTGTATTTAATTTTAAGGTGTTAGGTTCAATTTTGTTGCTGAAGATTGCTGATGCCCCCCTGGAAGGTGCTAGCAATATCTAAATTGCCTTTCTCTTTTCTATAATATTGGATTGAGTATGCCTTATTTTATTCCAAAGCTGACCTATTCTTTTTATTTTACTTTATTGGGCACAACATCTTTTTATAAATGAAATTTAACTCGTAATTGATCTTGTTTTCACCTTGCTATCTCTTCATGTTTGTGTTAGCAATTAAGCTAGCTTTAGTTTTTATAGGTGAAATGGTAGAAAACTTCCAAGAAATGTAAGCAAGCTACTAGTAACTATGAAAATTAAAAATGGTCTCCTCTGGCTCATATAAATTTGATGTGCTTGCAAACATACATCTGGTCAATCCAGTTTTATGTTGTTTTTTTATTACACCAATATTGAAATTTTAAAATATGTGAGTATTACCACCAATATATTCTGGACTGTAATTTTTCTATGCTACACCATTGAGGTTAGGCAATTGCGGTTTGTGTATTTATACTTTGTGGTCTTTTAAAACATTTGCTTTACTTCTGTCAAAAAAAAATGTTCAAACCTCTGATCTACTTAGTAGGGTTAGCAATAGCAATAGCAGTTAGACTTATATACCGCTTCATAGGGCTTTCAGCCCTCTCTAAGCGGTTTACAGAGTCAGCATATTGCCCCCCACAGCCTGGGTCCTCATTTTACCCACCTCGGAAGGATGGAAGGCTGAGTCAACCTTGAGCCGGTGAGATTAGAACCGCTGAACTGCAGATAACAGTCAGCTGAAGTGGCCTGCAGTACTGCACCTAACCACTGCGCCACCTCGTTCTTTATCTATTGATAATAATACAAAGAACCAATAACCCTTTGACTTTTAAAGCAGTAAGACAGGCAGCCACAGAATAAATATATTGGTTATCTCCACAGATGTCATCCAGGTAATGGGTGCTTTTTCAGAAGATAACTTGGACTTATGTTTTTCCTTGAAGATGTTTCACCTCTCATTCAACAAGCTTCTTCAGTTCTGATGCAGTCAGAACTGATTCAGTCAGAACTAAAGAAGGTTCTTGCCTGAGAAATGGAATGTCTTCAATGAAAAAACAAAGCCAGGGATATTCTTATTGGGTATTCTCCAGAGAAATATATTAAAGAAGACTCATATCTGATTGTACAAATAATAACAGCAGCTATAATTGTATTTGCACAAAACTGGAAAGCAGACAAAATCCCATCGGAAGGAGAGATAATAAGGAAGATATTAGATTGTGCAGAAATGAATAGGTTGACATTGAGAATAAAGGACAAAGAGGAATCAGTGCACTACAGGACATGGAGGCAATTTTATGATTGGCTTGAGAAAAGGTACAAATAGAAAGAGAAAGGAACAAAGCATAAAACAAATAACTCAGATGACACATTATTAAATCACGGGGAGGGGAAATAAGTATGAAAATGTAAATATATAGGCGGAAAAATGATATGAATTGACAGGTGTTAAACAACAATTATAAGAATGTACATGGCTATAATATTGAATTAGACAAATGGGAAAAATTTTGGGGAATAAATTTAAAAATGACACTATCAGTTGCATACGAGGAAAACCAGAACAAAATGTTTTACAGATGGCACCTGGCACCAACAAGTTAAAATCTTAACAAATACCTCCCCAAAATATTGGAAATGCGAATCAATATACAGAACTTATTACCATTTATGGTGGACCTGTGATTAGGCAAAAATTTTTGGAGAAGGATAAAAAATTGGCTGGAGGCAATAACAGGGGTTAAAATAGAATGGAAACCTAAAGTTTTTTTTAAATTAGGAATTATGTCTGTGAAATACAAAAAAGAAATCCAGTATTTAATACTACATATAACTACGGCGGCAAGGATTGCCTTTGTCCAGAAATGGAAAAACAAATTAATCCCAATTGAAGATGAAATAATAAGAAAGGTTATGGACTGTGCCGAAATGGATAAACTAACTAAAGAAATCCAGGGAAAAGAAGGATCAGAATTCTACCAGATATGGGATAAATGGTATAGGTGGATGGAGGAAAGAAACAAAAATCAATGAAAGAATATAAGAAAACTCAAAAATAATAGTTGTGAGTAAAATAAGAGGGTTAAGAATGGTGAAATCCAAATGAAATACAATAGAAGGGGAAATAATATAAGGTGAGCGGTATCGATTGACGATTGCTATTATAAAAAACAGGAAGTTCCTGTTCATACTGTATTGTATAAATGTGTTGTACGTTTAGCTTTTGTGTGTGTTTATTTTACATGTTTGTTAATAAAAATCTTTATTAAAAAAAAAGAATGTACACTTAAGAATAAATTCAAAAGTAAAAATAACAAACTTTTTTTAAAAAAAGGAAAAAAAAACAAATCCATTTGCCTTTTGAAAACACATCTTTGGGTAGCTCAACAGATGTGCATATTGTGAAGAGATGGGCCAGACATGAGTTTCTGACATTGGAGAAAGTGTTAAAAAACAACAACTTTGTTTTCATTTATCCTGCTTTAAACCTAGGCTAGCTCCAATGTCTTCAACCTTCGGTTGCAAGACTTAGTTTCATGTAAACCAAGGAACTTGAGTAAAACTGGTCTCAAACCAACCACTAGTCATATATCTGAAACGGTTTCAAGATGTCTTCTCCCTAAAACAAAATAAGGGATTAAAGGGACCAAGTTAGAAGGCTGCTGTTTCTTTCCAAGATTTCCAAGATCTTTGAAAATTTGGTTTGAAAGTGAACATACAAATTAGGAGGGATTAGGCACAGTCAGATTAAGATATGTAATAAAACACTGTAGGATCAGCATGTTCTGTAAAAAAAATGTTGCTGGAGGCATTTGTTTGATATTTTGGGGTGGGGGTGGGAAAGAAAAGAATTCTATTTAAATGCAGATTAGAACTTCCCATCTAGGAGTAACAGCTCAACTTTTTTCTTTCCCCTTGCTTATTTAAGAAATATACAGAAGAAAAGCAAATTCAATCTCTTTCCCACAAACTCTCTTCTTCTTTTTTAATTTCCATTCCTTCAGGAACACTTTATCAGTTTCAGTTATTTACTTGTCCCAGCTTCTGTCAACCTAGCAGTTTGAAAGCACGTAAAAAATGCAAGTCGAAAAATAGGGACCACCTTTGGTGGGAAGGGAACAGCGTTCCGTGCACCTTCGGCATTTAGTCGTGCTGGCCACATGACCACGGAGACGTCTTCGGACAGTGCTGGCTCTTGGGCTTTGAAACAGAGATGAGCACTGCCCCCTAGAGTCGGGAATGACTAACACATATGTGCAAGGGAAACCTTTACCTTTACTGAAGATGGCAGCCAGGGGTGGGTTTCAACCGGTTCGCGGCGGTCCCTGCGAACCGGTTGGTCGGTGAACCCGGAAGTAAGTAACTTCCGGGAACGGCGAAGGGCCCACCCGCCCACCCGCGCTCCTTACCCAGTTTTGACAAGTTCTGCGCTTCCACGTATGCGCAGGACGCATACAGCGCCTGCGCAATCCTCCAGGAGCAGCTGGAGCATCGCACAGACGCTAGTGCAAGAGGACGCTGCCGGCCCCGTTCCAACCGAACCGGTTGGAACGGGGCGAGAAACCCACCCCTGATGGCAGCATTGGAAAAAAGTACTAGATTCTGTGATATTAGATCTGCGGAAAGAGATACAAAGTGATCCAAATTCTTTTGAGTTAAAATACATATCTAGACCTCTGGACAAAAAAAAAGAATCTGTGTTAGGAGGGGCATTAGGCTATTCTGTTCAGAATAACATTCAGAATAACTTCACTTTGCCGTCTTAACGTGAGAGCAGCCTATTGCTATGGAAAATTGCCGGATCCCTGTTTCAGAGGAGGGGAGAGTTAGGGATTTATAGGATGGGATGCTTTTATTCTTTTTATCTGTCATCCTGGTGCTTTATCGTAGCCATCTCCGGTGACACTCACTGATCTTGTCAAAAGTGAGAGCAACGTGACGTGCATTTTCCACAATTGAAACTCGGTTAATCTTAGCCTCTCCGGCTGAAAGGAGACAAAAAAAAAAAAAATCAACTGGCAATGTCAATCTTGTGCCCTTCTTTTCTTCTTCCTCCTCCTCCTCCTCCTCCTCCTCCTCCTCCTCCTCCTCCTCCTCCTCCTCCTCCTCCTCCTCCTCCTCCTCCTCTTCTTCTTCTTTCCCCCTTCCCCTCTCCCTCACTGGCTTGCCATTATTTCTCTGTGAATTATTGACATAAGTAATGACACTACTCCAATTCGTTGAATGTCATAGAATGTCATTGTGGGAGCCGGAGCAGTCTTGGTAATGAGAAAGAGGGTATATTTGATATTGGGAAGAGAAAGGGGGGGGGGGAATCAAAACAACCTGGGGTTAGAATCTCCCCTTTCTCATGTTATGTCCTTGTGTCCTTGGACAAGTCGCTTCTCCCCCTACCTCCATTTCTCACCTGCAATCTCAGGATAATAGCTGTAACGTCAGCACAATGTACATCATTGTCACAACTGGAGGATTGTCGTTTGTGCCCTGTTAAGTCTTTCTGGTGAGATGGCTATTGAATGCATAGAGCCTTCTGTGGTCCAGCTAGGCAACTTGGTTTGAAAGACGGGAAATGAAAGGATCCCATTTGCCCACCCAAGGACTAGATTCCTTGGTATCTTCAACATTTGGCTGGGATATGAAGATCTGAATATATCTGATAGAGTGATTACCATTTTTCTGATATATCTCCAGCATTGAAAGCATTTTATAAGTCTGGCAGCATTTGTTGGTGCTTCATGTTGTCCGTGAAATATAGCAGTTGAAGATGGGAAAGTCAGGGTATTTCTATCTCTATCTATCTATCTATCTATCTATCTATCTATCTATCTATCTATCTATCTATCTATCTATATCTATCTATCTATCTATCTATCTATCTATCATCTATCTATCTATCTATCTATCTATCTATCTATCTCTATCTATCTATCTATCTATCTATCTATCTATCTATCTACCTACCTACCTACCTACCTACCTACCTACCTACCTACCTACCTACCTACCTACAAACAAACATACATACATACATACATACATACATACATACATACATACATACATACTGAGAGATAGAAATAGAGATTTAGACATTTTAGACATTTTATTAGGATTTATAGGCCGCCCTTTTCCCTGAGATAGAGAGACTGGTAGAAATTAAAATAGAGGCAGAGGTATAGATAAGTGAGAGACAGAGAGAGGGAGGGAGATGGAGAGACAGACAGACAGACAGAAAACACACACACACAGAGACAGTGACAGAGAGACAGAGACAGAGAGACAGAGAGGGAGGGAGGGAGATGGAGAGACAGACAGATAGAGACAGTGACAGTCCGTGACAGAGAGAGAGAAAGAGAGAGAGAGAGAGAGAGAGAGAGAGAGAGAGAGAGAGAGAGAGAGAGAGAGAGAGAGAGAGAGAGAGAGAGAGAGAGAGAGAGACTGTGAGACTTTTCAACCATGACTCTATTTAAAAGTCTGGAAAGAAGGATACGTCTAATTCTCCTTACGACCGGGTTTTGGATAATGCATTTCTCTCCCCTTGCAGTAGGCATTGAATTTGTCACAACATGGGATCCCTAGCTCCATGCTGGGATCCACGCAGACTCATTCCATAGCTGTAATGTGAGCACGGCACATGGGCAGATGATCCTTCAGAGTTTTGCTTACATGAACAACCCACTCCAAGGGGTCCATTTACAGTGCCTGCTAATGGAACACCACCTACAGATTTGTGGTTGTTTTTTGTTTTTTTTGCAAGCTGCTAGGAAGAGTCTGATTCTCTTCCATTTATCTTCATCGTCCTTGAGGGAGTACAACTTACTACCAGATTGCTTCTGCTCTTTATTGCCTCGCTCTTATCTGTTGGGGCGAGGTCTTTCTTCTTTTTAGAAGTAGCACCGTGTGTAATTCCTGAAACCCAACGCATAAAACACAGTATTGAGGGATTTCAACGCAGGGCAATGTACGATGGTGTGAGCCCCTTGCTCTACCTAAGAGCTAACAATTGCTCTTGAAACATTTCACTGGCAGCTGTCGGAGTGGAGAGAATAGCTTTCTCAGGGCTACCACTTACAAGGGACATGCACAGCAGTCTGCATTCATGTGAAGTCCTTGGTCTCTGACTGGCTAGTTGTTCTTGCTTGGTGTAATCAACTCGTGTAGGTAAATAGCCAATTAGCATATGAATGCCTGGTTATACTGACAGAAATGCTTCCCCTGCTATTATCTGTCACTTCCCGATAAGGATGCATTGGGCAACTTCGTGTTAACAAGCTGTTCCATCAGCTAGCGACAATCAAGGGCTTCCGGAAGCCCTCTGTCAGCGTTCCAAATACCATGTAGAATTAAATCAAAATCAAAGGCAAAACTATGCTTAAAGTTCCAATTTAATAAAGCAGGCATGTTGGCATATAGCTATGGGATCCCAAGTCTGGAAGTTACATCAGAATCCCACCCAGTTAAAAGTTCATAATCTTGTCCCCACACCCACAGTCCATCACATGGTCCAATCTTCTCCTTCCATGCTGGCATCCATGCCTAGCTTCTCCGGTCAGGTGTGAATGTTCAGAGACAAAGGATGACCTTGGCTTCTAGTAAAGAATGAAAAACAATACATTCCAAAATCCTACTCCTTCTAATCCCCTCTCCCATTGACTATACTTAAAGAAACAGCCTAATGAAATAAGAGAAAGTGTGGCAGGCCAAAATTCTAAAACGAATATAAATGCAGGCCTGACACCCTCCATATCATCTCTGATGCCCGAAAGGAAAAGCATAGCAGAGCTGGGAATGTTGGAAAATGTGTTATCTGTCAAGGTAGACCACATGGGTGAAATATGCACCAATTGCCTAATTGATAACAGGTTGCTTATGGAATGGGGTTTGCTCCCACCAACACTGAACAGGGCAAGCCACTGTATGTAAACAGAGAGCAAACTCCACTGATGATGTTAAGTAGTTGAGTAATGAAATATCTGCAAGAAAACAACCAAGCCCAGAGTAATCCCCACAGTCATCTTCCTCTTCCTCCTCCTCCTCCTCTCCACAAATCCCCCACAAATCCCACTTCCTTCTAGCACTGATTATGTCAACCGCAATTATACAAGAACACATAACAGTCAGTGGTGGGTTGTTCAAACCTACTCAGTGGGTGTGGCCTCCTTTGTGGAGTGGCTTGCCGCCCATGTGACTGGATATGAAGATGCCGACGACACTTGTCAGAACCACCTTAAATTACCTCACACACAGCACTGGCATGCATAAGAATATGATGTAAACTTGTTTTTTTAAAAGGCATCTTTGGTTTGCGTTAAAACAACTTCAACACTTGTAATGTTCTGATTGCACCACAAACACAGTAGTCACCCTTACCTTTCACAGAGGCACTGAGGTTTATAAATATGACCATGATAGTGTAGAATAATCATCTCCAAGGACCAGTGGTGGGTTTCAAAAAAATTTGGAACCTCTTCTGTAGGTGTGGCCTGCTTTCCGGGTCCATTGGTGGAACCTCTTCTAACCGGTTCAGTAGATTTGATGAACCGGTTCTACCAAATAGGCGCGAACTGGTAGGAACCCATCTCTGCAACAGATACAAACTCAATGTAAACTGCTCCAAACTTGATTGCAAAATATACGATTTCAGCAACAGAGTGGTCAATGCCTGGAATGCACTACCTGACTCTGTTGTTACATCTTAAAATCCCCATAACTTCAAACTTAAACTGTCTACTATTGATCTTACCCCATTCCTAAGAGGTCTGTAAGGGGCATGCATAAGTGCACCATCGTGCCTACTGTCCCTGTCCTGCTGTCCCCATTTATTCGTCCCCATTTCATTCATACTCATGTTTATTCTTATACCTATTATCTTGTAAATGATTGACAAATCAATCAAACAAATAAATAAAATAATCTAGTTGGGTAATGAAACGTCTGCAAGAATCCAACCAAGCTGAGAAAGCACCAAGGACTCCCTCGTTCAATCTGGAGTGATACATATTTTCTTCTATCAATGTGCTTAATTTGGAATTATTTCATTATATTTAGCAGATTTACCTTTTTAACCCATTAAGAATTAAACTTTACTAGATATAACACAGACGAAGACAAAGAGAAAGAAGAGACAGAGACAGAGGGAGGGAGGGAGGGGGAGAGGGAAGGAGAGAGAGAGAAATTGAGATTTTGTCAGCAAAGAAATCTCTTTTGCCTTATTTACTCTTCTGGCATGTATTACCAATAGTATGAAATTTGTAACTCCTTGTGGTAAAGCCATTAGGCCATTCTTCTCCATCAGCAGCTAAACCATGATTTAAATATATGTCTGTACTTGTGATTAAAAGTATAATTGTCCATTCTGCCTTGATCATCTCATTTTCCCCATGTTCCTTCCCCCCAAACTCTACGGAACTTTGCTATATAAACTAGAACTTAATATCTTTGGAGTTGGTTGGCTGAACAAGACTGCAGACAAGTTCATTAAAATTAGAGGAGTCATGAGAAATTTGGATATTGGTTTACCAAGGAAGAACTTTATTAAGTCATTGACTTTAATTAAGTTAAGGTGGGTAATATCGGTAGGTATATATCAAGGTTTGCTACTGATATCTTCTCATCTGGATTCATTTAGCCGAGTCCTTTTCTGAAATGACCTTTATTAAGGTAATTGATTAACTCTTTGTGCTTCCTTTTTCTTTCCTTTTTTTTTTTTCCTTTTGGGGAGAGAAGATTAGACTTCCAGCTTCATTTATAGGATTATTAATGAGTGTGAAAAGCAACTTGGGCTTGTTAGCGTGTCAATTACAAATAGACAAAAGCTTAAAATCAATGGCAAGCATTGATTGTTTCAGTTCAAGGGTTTCTTTTAATTTAGGCCATACACATTTACCAGTGGAGTTCTAGGCATTATGTCGCCTTTGTTACCGACCAGAAGAAAATTAGATGGATGCAAAAAATTCCATAAGGTTAGAATGAAAGATTGTCGTAATTTCTAGAATTCCCATGTACCTCTAATCAAGATGTTTTATACTAACATAAAGCATCAGTAAGGTGTGGAGAACTAGAGTATATTCCATTCAGCTGAGTCAAAAAACAAACAAACCCCTCACTGGAAGATGATGGTGATGATGGTGATGGTGATGATGATGATGATGATGATGATGATGATGATGATGATGATGATGATGATGATCATCCGTGGCACGACAAAACCGCGGTCCACTAAAGTGCACCCGATTAAAGCGCGTCGCTGACGTCATTAGCAGCGCGACAACAGCGACCGCGGAGAAAAAAGGGCGCTTTAAAAAGCGCTTTGAAAGCAAGCCGATTCAAGTTAAGGTAAGGGTTAGGTTTAGGGTTAGGTTAAGGGTTAGGGTTAGGGTTAGGGTTAGGGTTAGGGTTAGGGTTAGGGTTAGGGTTAGGGTTAGGGTTAGGGTTAGGGTTAGGTTAAGGGTTAGGGTTAGGGTTAGGGTTAGGGTTAGGTTAAGGGTTAGGGTTAGGTTTAGGGTTAGGTTAAGGGTTAGGGTTAGGTTTAGCGTTAGGTTAAGGGTTAGGTTAAGGGTTAGGTTTAGGGTTAGGTTTAGGGTTAGGTTTCGGGGGGTTAGGTTTAGGTTTAGGGGTTAATTTTAGCTTTAGCGCTCAGCGTGCTTTTTTCATCGCACTGTGATGACGTCAGGTACACGGTTTCATTGAGTGCGCTTTAGTCGAACACGGTTTTGTGGTGGAACCATGATGATCATCATCTTCTTCTTCTTCTTCTTCTTCTTCTTCTTCTTCTTCTCCTCCTCCTCCTCCTCCTCCTCCTCCTCCTCCTCCTCCTCCTCCTCCTCCTCCTCCTCCTGTCATCTCACATTGGCAATAATTTTGGCGATCCTATTTTTATCCACAGCTGATGAAAAAGTGCTGTTGAGTTTTGTCCAAACCCAGTCCCTTAGATTTTGAAGCCATAATGTTCTTCTTCTGCTTGGACCTTGTTTGCCTTCAATCTTTCCTTGGAGGATTAAGTGAAGGAGGCCGCATTTTTCTGTGTGTCGCATCACATGTCAAGGATCGTCTCCACTCAGTTGTATTATTGTTATTATTACAGATGGCCACACAGACAGATGTTTAGACTGGATTTGGCATTTTTATCCACCTATTAGAAACCTCTCCAAGAGCCTAGAATAGGTAAATGTTTATTTTATTTACTTGTAAAGTTTTTGGGCCACCTATCTTACCATAAGGTAAATCGGGGAGGAGGAGCTTACAGTTATATCTTAGTTAAAACATAAATTATTAAAATCAAACTTTAAAACCAAAGACACACAGGGAGAGCAGTGGTGGAGTGGGGAGTGGAGGGGAGATCTGTTATTACCTCCACGTTCTGTTCTTCTGGGAATCTACCAGGTATCTATTAGTATTGTCTTTGTTTTCTTTTGCCACAAGTCTTTCTCCTTCTATTTATAGGCCCTTGCATTTTGTGTCATCTTCTCCAATTCTACCTCGTCCATTCTGTTGTTTCCAGTTACTGCCATGTCCATTATCCAGACTTTAATTATTATTATTTGGTCTCTCTTTGGCTTTTTTTTAAAAAAAATTCAACCTATAAGCATAACTAGAAATATGAGACTTATTATACGTTTCCTCTCACAAAATGTCTACTCTGACAGAATGACCACTCACAAAACACCCAATTATTGGTGAACTAGTGAGGTTACAAGGTGACTCGGTGGCTAAGACACTGAGCTTGTCGATCAGAAAAGTCAGCAGTTCGGCGGTTTAAATCTCTAGCGCCGTGTAATGGAGTGAGCTCTCATGACTTGTCCCAGCCAACCTAGCAGTTTGAAAGCACGTAAAAATGCAAAAATAGGAACCACCTTTGGTGGGAAGGTAACAGTGTTCCATGCACCTTCGGCATTCAGTCATGCTGGCCACATGACCACGGAGATGTCTTCGGACAGCGCTGGCTCTTCAGCTTTGAAACGGTGATGAGCACCGCCCCCTAGAGTTGGGAATGACTAGCACATATGTGTGAGGGGAACCTTTATCTTTACCTAGTGAGGTTACCTCCCATCCATCTTTATAATCTCTTCTAAATTTCTATGTTAGGTTTCGTTGTCTTTTTTTTTTCTTCTTTCCCTGACCATAGAGGCATAGCCATCTGCCATTTTTATCTTTTCGGAGTAGCTCTAGGTTCTCATTTAATCATTTTTTTTTAATTTAAACCAAAGTTAACTCAATTGTTAAAGTAGGATGTCTGTGGGCAACAAGGAAGGAATATACTCGCATCCCATTGCTTAATTTATTTTGCAAAGCTCCCGGAGGCATTCCGTTGCTTAATCTATTTCACACCTTCCCTGGGGAAATAGCTGGAGAGGGATGCACATAATCTGAAGCCTTATCATTTATTCAGGGGCTTCCAGGGAGAACTTTTCCTGGGTTTTACACACAGCTGACAAAATATCCACTCCTTTAGAGACAGATTAACTTTTTCCTTGGGGATCCCAAATAATGGTATTGAAGAAATCTAGTGTGGGTTCAGATACCAGGTCTACTAAACTATAGATCTAAAGCAGGGGTCAGTAACCCACAGCTCTAGAGCCGCATGCGGTTCATCCCTCTTGTGCAGCTCCCTGTCATTCAAAAAATTGTGTCACAACTGCGAATGCGCAACACCCACCAACATCTGATTTATTGAGCTTTTTGACCCCCAGTAGGCCAACCATGGATAAATTCTATTCTATTCTATTTATTAAATTTATAGGCCACCCAATCCCAGAGGACTCTGGGCGGCTTACAGAAATAGAAATATTAAGAAAAGATTAAAAACAAATAAAACGCAGCAGATTAAAAGAAACACAACATGAACCCAGTCTTAGCGGGGCTGGACCTCAATCAAGAGGTCAACAGCCCCAGGCCTGCCGAAATAGCTAGGTCTTAATAGCTTTTCGGAAGGCCATGAGAGTGGGTAGGGTCCGGATCTGGGGGTAGCTCATTCCATAGGGCCGGAGCGGCAACAGAGAAGGCCCTACTCCGAGGCATCGCCAGCTGACATTGTCCAGCTGATGACACCTGGAGAAGGCCTATCCTGTGCGATCTTATCGGTCTTAGGGAGGTGTGCGGCAGAAGACGGTCTCGTAGATATCCAGGTCCAAGGCCATGTAGGGCTTTAAAGGTAATAACCAGCACCTTGAATCGAGCTCGGAGACCAATGGGAAGCCAATGCAGCTCGTGGAGGAGAAAGAAAAGTTTCAGAAGAAAACAGAACATTCAATTCAACTACATAAGCTAGTTTTGTGGCCATTCAGGAAATAGTCAAGCACAGGAAGGGTTTTGTAGCTCCCCGTGTTTTCTTTTCTGTGGGAAAATCCAAATGGCTCTTTGAGTGTTAAAGGTTGCCAACCCCTGATCTAAGGTCTACTAATCTAAAGTCCTAATGTCAGAAGTGTTTGTTTTCTTAAAAGGGTTTTTTTTTCCCCAAGAGGCAACTGGACTTTCTTTGAAGACGTTTTAGTTCTCATGCAGGTAGCTTCTTCAGCTACGAATGGATGTTAGTTTTCTTATATCTCTCAGCTCAAGTGGTCAATATATTCAAATGTGATATTCGGCGGAAGGCAGTGGTGGGTTTCAATTTTTTTTAGAACCTCTTCTGTAGGCGTGGCCTGCTTTGTGGGAGTGGCTTGCTGGCCATGTGACCAGGTAGGAATGGCTTGCTGGCCATGTGATTGAGTGGGAGTGGCTTGGCAATCATGTGACTGGGTGGGTGTGGACAACTTGTAAAATGTGGTGAAACTCACTTAACAGCGCTCTTGCTTAGCAACCAAAATATTGGCTCAGAAACTCTGGCATTTGAAGCATGCAAGTCTTAAAGCTGTCAAGTTACAAGACCCTGGCACCCCGAAGCCTTTAGAAAAAAAAACCCAGGAGTTTTCAAACTTGACAGCTTTAAGACTTGTGGACTTCAACTCCCAGAATTCCTCCTCTCCCTCTTCATCTTGATGATGTGCGGACGGGTGGGGGGGAGGGAGCTGGAACCGGTTCTAAACAGCACTGTAGATTTATGGAACCTCTTCTATAGAAGAGGTTAGAACTGGCAGGAACCCACCCCTGGTGGAAGGGAAGTACCAAGGTACCATTCTGACACCAAGTAATGTATCAGGGAAAGAAAACACTGATTTTTTGGAGAAATTTGTACATTGAAGTAAACTTCCTGGAAAATTTCAATAAAATAAGATGTATGATGATGTGGGAACAGATCTGGACAGAAATTGAATATACACTGAAGAAGATCAACAAGGATGTTTGGGGGCTGAAGGCAAAAGCATATTTAAAAAACAGTTGCAGGAATTGGGTACCTCTGTGTTAATGAAAAGAAGATGCTTGCAATGTCCCAATATTTGAGGGGTTGCCACAAAGAAGAGGGAGTCAACCAGTGGTGGGTTTCAAAAAATTTTGGAACCTTTCTGTAGGTGTGGCCTGCTTTCTGGGTCCACTGGTGGAACCTCTTCTAACCAGTTCGGTAAATTTGACAAACCGGTTCTAGTGAATAGGTATGAACTGGTAGGAACCCACCTCTGGAGTCAACCTATTCTCCAAAGCTCCTGAAGGCAGGACAAGAAGCAATGAATGGAAGCTAATCAAGGAAAGAGCCAACCTAGAACTAAGGAGACATTTCCTGGTAGTGAGAACAATAAACCAGAGGAACGTTTTGTCTTCCGGAGTTGTGGAGGCTCCGTCAATGGAGGTTTTTAAGAAGAGATTGGACAACCATTGGGCCGAAAGGGTATAAGGTTTCTTGCTCGAGCAGGGGTTTGAACTAAAAGGCCTCCAAGGTTCCTTCCAACTCTGTTATTATACTCTGTATACATTGTTCTCTCTATGGTATTAGTTTACATCCACATGCAGTTGGCTGTTTCTGCAACAGATTAAAACCAACATGGTGGACTATGGCACACATTCCTCAAGTGGCACATGGAGACATGTTGCCTGGCATGCGCGGCGTTGCCCATTCCTCTTCCTGGTTTCTGGTGCGCATGTGTGCATGATGATCAGCTAGCCTTCGTGCAGGTGGCCGTGCCAGAAACTGGAAGAGCTAGTCTTCCATTTTTGAGCATGTGTGCTGGCCAGCTGATCGTCACACACCCATACGCGCCAGTAACCGGAAGACTAGAAACCAGAAGTTCATTTCCTGGCACGTGCATGCCCCCTGGGCAGCTCCTCTTCTGGGTTGCGGCCCCGACGAGAGTGCACACTCCCTTTTTGGCACTCAGTGCTGAAAAAGTTTGCCATCACTGGATTAAAACAATACCAAAGAAACGGCATTATGGCATAGCATCATATATGGGTGTGCTTGTACATTAACCAATATAAAACCTAGGTTCCTTTCTTAAGGCACATCAAGGATGTTGTGCCTTTTCAGGGATTTGCCCAGACCAAAATAACATAAGCAAATGACTTTTTTTCTCTTGGGGGTGGAGTGTGTCTTTCTTTCTTTTGAAATGGGCAACCCTATTTTTATTCTCTATTTTATTTTCTATTCTTTGCCCCTCCCTCCCTCTCCCTCTCCCCACCTCTCTCTCTCTCACACACACATTTGCGCATTCTCTCCAGTTGGTATATCTTCATCTTGCTGCTTTCAAATAGCCCAGTTGGTGGGAAGCTCTTTCCCAGCCATGATAAATTATTCTCTGTCAGAATCTAAATCTGCCTTTTCAAGTCACATCATTTGTGATGAATATATTCCACTAACGTGAATGTGAATTGAAGCTCTGGGTCTAGAATGAATTAACTCTGAGCATATTAATGACATTTTGAGGGGGGGGAAAGAGATGAATTCGCGGGGCCAAGGAGGTGGGCAGTGCCATCAGCAGATGGGTGAATTTTTAATAGACATGGAATCTGCCATTTACGACTTTAAGCTTGGTGGGTAACTTTGGAAGAAAATGCAAATTGACTGGCTGCTTCGGTTGCATGACAATTTTAAGCTGCTGTCAGGTTTCGCTCTGGAGATACGAGGTGGAGAGAATGGGATGGATCTGGGGCAGGCTTCCGATCATGTGGGAATGCTCACTGCCACTCTCTTTACTCCCTCGCAAGCTTTCAATCAGTGGCCATTTCCTTTCCTTGGAATTCCCCTCAGGGGACCCTCCAATGTAGCATGCGGAGAAGGGCTCAGCAGCACTTCAAATGAAAAGGCAAAAGGGTGCTTTCAGGAATTCTCAGGTTGCATGCATAATACCTCTCTGCAACTCATTAAGGCAAATAGGGAGAGAGATACCGTATCCAGGAAGGATAGAACTGTTGAAAACGAGACCATCCTCGTGCACTGAATACTTGCATTTGCCCGAAGTGCCTCCCAGGCCTAGTAAGGATTCAATAGACTAGCATCCTGCAACCTTTGTTGTTAATCGTATCTGCACAACACACTCGTCCATGTAGTGTAGTCTACTGATTCCACCCAATATTATTTTGTATTATGAAGCAGGTGTGCCTCACTGGCTTCCCGGATGGAAACATCCCTTCTCAACATCTGTAATCCAGTTCCAACTTTTATCAGCCCTGACCAGTAATGATCTGAAGGAAAGACTCACGAGGCTTGCAGGCCAACCACATCTTTCTTTCTTTCTTTCTTTCTTTCTTTCTTTCTTTCTTTCTTTCTTTCTTTCTTTATTTATTTATTTATTTATTTATTTATTTATTTATTTATTTATTTATTTATTTATTTATTAAATTTATAGGCCGCCCAATCCTGCAGGACTCTGGGCGGCTTACAAAGCGAAAGAAAAAAAGAAAAAGGAAAAAAAAGGAAAATAAAAAGAAATATTGTAAAATTCACAACACACATACGTTCTAGTCGGGGCTGGACCTTTCAATAAGGTCAACAGCCCCAGGCCTGCCGGAACAGCCAGGTTTTAACAGCCTTCCTGAAGGCCGTGAGAGTGGGCAAGGTCCGGACCTCTGGGGGTAGCTGATTCCAAAGGGTCAGAGCAGCCACAGAGAAGGCTCTCCTCCGGGGGCCCACCAGCTGGCACTGATTGGCTGACGGAATCCAAAGGAGGCCCACCCTGTGGGATCTTATCGGCCGTTGGGAGGTATGTGGCAGTAGGCGGTCTCGCAGATACACTGGTCCTAAGCCATGTAGGGCTTTAAAGGTAATGACCAACACCTTGAATTGCGTCCGGAGACCAATTGGTAGCCAGTGCAGCTCGTGGAGGACAGGTGTAACATGGGTGTACCTCGGTACACCCAATATTGCTTACGCGGCTACATTCTGGACAAACTGTAGTCTCCAAATGCTTTTCAAGGGTAGCCCCATGTAGAGCGCATTGCAATAATCTGGTTAACTGTACCATGCCAGCCTTTGCTGTGTGAATTTACCGACAATGCCTATTTGGCATTGAACTGTATAGTGGTCAACCATGTTTTAGACTAATACATTGTTGTGAACCTAGTCTTATGTTGTGGCTCACCAGCGGCCAGTGGAGCTGGCAGCAGGGTCGGACAGTGAAGAAGTTGGGGAGGAACATGGGCCGGTCTTGGAGGCTGGGAAAGTCTCTGTATCCAAGGCAGAGACGGGGCTGAGGACATCTGGCAGTGATCAGATGCTTATGGAGCTAGACAGCAGTGAGGCAGAGGAACAGCTATTTTCTTTTCCAACTAGTGTCCACATCCCTAAAAATCAGGGGGTGATGGTGGATGACAATGCATTCATGAAGTTAATTTGGGACCTTCCCCTTACTTTAAGAAATGTGTTTCCCAATCATTTTTGCATCTGAGTTTCTAAAGAAAGAATTCCCAAAGCTACAGAAACTGATATATCAATGTTATGTATGGTTGGATACTAGTGGTATCTGGATTATCCTATTTTAAATTATCACCTATTTGCTGCTAATTTTCTTTATCAAACTGGATAAAAATGTCAGTCATTCGAACGTTTTAAGTCAACTTGATGTGAAAATTGCAATGCTCGTAAGATTCCCATTTTGTCAGATTGACTAAATCTCTGGGTAAGAAACCTTAGACTGATGTATCACCCAAAGGATTATCACCAAGATTAGATACATGGATGTGCTTTACACATTTGATATCTAATAATCAGCATAAACTCATGTAGCCTTGTCGGTACAGCTATGAATGCGTTAAAGAATATTTATGTTCTCTCTGCTTTTATATATACAAATTTATTCCGGAAAGAAAATTGGATTACACATTTTGATGCCGTTGTTTATACTAAATAGCAATTTAAGCCCCCATAATGTTGAAGTTCAGACTGAGGTCATATAATACACATGGCATCCATTTATAAAAAAACGAGACATTGCAATGGTGGCATATCGTCTGCTTTCATTTGTGGATTTTTATTCATGGGAATCAGTGTGCTGTTAAAATATATCAACCAGGGATTTACTTTGAACAGATTTTTGAGGAGGTGGGGGAATGAAAGAGACGAGGATATGGTTTGTTTGTTTTTTTAATGTAAATTATTAGAATTAAATAACTAAAATGTCAGCTTAAATCCGAGTTGGATCAATTTATTTATTTATTTTATTTTATTTAGTTAGTTAAACTAACTCGTTAGTTACGAATAGACATTTTTTTTTTTAAAGACATTTTATTAAGATTTATAGGCCGCCCTTTTCCCTGAGGGGAATAGAGGAAATGGGTACAAATAAATGGGGACAATAGGACAGGGATGGTAGGCACCCTGGTACGTTTATGCACGCCCCTTACAGACCTCTTAGGAATAGGTGTGAGGTCAACAGTTGGCAGTCTAAGGTTAAAGTTTTGGGAATTTGGGGAAGAAACCACAGAGTCAGGTAGAGCATTCCAGGCATTGACCACTCTGTTGCTGAAGTCGTACTTTCTGCAATTGAGTTTGGAGAGGTTTACCTTGAGTTTGTATCTATTCAGAGGTAGTATTCAGCAGGTTCTGGTCAGTTCTGGAGAACCGGTAGCGGAAATTTTGAGTAGTTCAGAAAACCGGTAAACACCACTTCTGACTGTTCCCGACCTCATCTATTCTCTGCCTCCCGAGTCCCAGCTGATCGGTAGAGAATGGGGATTTTGAAGTAACCTTCTCCTGCCCACCAAGCCACGCCCACCAAGTCACACCCACAGGACCCGTAGTAAAAAAAAAATGAATCTCACCACTGTATCTGTGGTTTGCCCATGCATTATTGCAGTTGAAGCTGAAGTCGTCATTGACAGGTGGGATGTTGTGGCTGACAATTTTGTGTACTACGCTTATATTTGTAACATGTAACAACCTAGAACTAGATGTTTGTAAACGTTTCCTGCTGCAGGTTTGAGGGAAGGTTTTTTTTTTTTTTTTTTTACAGTTTTCATCAGAAGAGGGCAACTACACAAAAATTGTACCATGGAGACATTTTCTCCGAGGAAATTTTCAAAACGGTAAACAAACATGGCTAAAGACATTTCCCCATCCCATCATCCCTGAATTTAATTAAAGGTATAGCCTTTTCTAGAGCTTGTAATTGTCTCAACAACCCAATTGTTCAGCGTAGTATATTAGTTACTTTTATATTCCCAGGCTCATTTTTTTTTCCCCTGCCTCTGGCAGTTGAATATGATCTGGAGCATTCACAAGGGAAATTATAGCACATTAATATGATATCACACTAAGCCTCATATTTAGGTGCAACCTAATTGGATTGTAAATCCATTCGCTGGGAAAAAAAAGTTGAGCAAAACAATTCTCATATTCGTGGAAACTTTTTTAAAAAAAAATAATAAATAAAAATAAAGGGATGCCAGAAAGACGGAGTTTCAAATCCACAATTCCAGCTTGCGCTATTCCTAAAATAATGTGAACTTTTAATAAGGTTTACATTAGCTATATTCTCAGAACCTATTACAACATCCACTAAATCTGCATAGATTGTTGGTCCCAAACTGCATTTGAAGAACATTAGGGATAACAGATGTTCTTAATTAAAATAAATGCTGAATAAGTTGAACGTTTCTCATTGTGCACAGAGAAATGAACAGACTCTTATGATATTGTAGAAGTATCACTATTAAGTGAAGAGACAATAAACGCTAGAGGACAATTATTGGAGTTTTTTCCCCTCAACTTCTCAATATCCTATTGATGTTGCCTGTATGAAGGATTATGAATAAATCATGTGTGTGTGTGTTTGTGTGTGTGTGTTTGCTCACATGTCATTCCAACACTGTGATGTTTAACACCAGAGCATCCTGGGATAACTAAATTAATCTGGGCTTTAGGTTGGACATTATGCTCTGTGTACCATTCAAGCCTGATTTAATTATCTACTCTTTGTGAAGAAAGTTTTTGAACTGTTACAGATTATTAAACAAAATTTCTGCCCACCGGCAAGGATCAGAGGGAATTCTTTCCAGGTGGAGTGGATAAGGTCATCACTAAAGTTTAGAGAGGAAGAAGAAAAGAAAGAGGTAGCAACATTCAAGCGATCTTAGAATCAGGAATGAACAGGAGGGAATTTAAATCTGGAGTTTCTGCAACCTTGGCAGCTTCCAGATGGACAGATTTCAGCTCCCAGAATTCTAATCGGGGAAAGACCTTGGGAGGCATTTCCAGGAGATGCTGCCAAGAGAATTGACAGAAAAGAGACAGCCTAGCCTGCAGCTGTACGGCAGGTGGGATAAGAAGCTCAGAAGAGGACCCTTCCTAGTTTCTTGGACTGTAAAGGAGGCAAGGAGAGAGGGACAATTTATTTTCGGAGTTGCAAGATTCCATCACCGTAGCTTTGTCAATAAAATAGCATTAGCTCATCTGCTTGGATTTCTATTTGGTTGACCCTGCAAGACCAACAGGCTTCCCTGGCCTATGATGTTCTAAAGCAGGGGAGTCAAACTCAATTTCATTGGTGGCTGCATCAGGACTGTGATTGACCTTGAAGCGCCGGGTGGGCGTGGCCGACTGGGTGGGTGTGAACAACTGGATGGGCATGGCTAGCTTGACTCCACTCCCCAAACTGCTGGCATGTTTGCTCTTTGCAGACCGGACCGAAACTATGCTGGCCTCTTCTCACTGGGCCAAGACTATGTTGACTATCACTGCTTGGGAAGCTATTAGTAGTAGTAAAGCTACTTGTTTTTACTGGCAGTGTCTGAGACTCTATTTGTGTGTTTCTTCTACTAGCAACGTTCCTTCTCTTTAGCTGTACATTCTGCTGCGCTACTTTCTGTCTCCCAACGGAGATACCCCTAACACCTGATCTTCCTTTGTGCTGGATAGTCTGGGCCAAAGCCACGCTGGCCATTTTTTCCTCTTTGTATTGGGTAGACCAGGACAGCCCCACAGGCTGGATCTGACCACATTGCAAGCTGGATCTGGCCCGTGGGCCTTGAGTGTGATACCCCTATTCCAAGGGATGTTCTATTGCTTTTTGTGGTTTTTGTTATTTTTTTAATGTTTTTAGTGTTTTTATTGTTTTTTAAAAAAATGTTTTAGTGTTTTAAGTGTAATATAATTTTTTGGGGGAAATTATAAGATGCCCAGAATCATTGACTGAGATGGGTGGCTAACGAAACTGAATGCATAAATAAATGTAGTCATAACAGAATAACTGAGTTGGAAGGGAAGAGGTCTTCTAGTCCAACCCTCTGCTCAAGCAGAGGCCCTATACTATTTCAGTCAAATGATTATCCAATCTCTTTTTGCAAACCTCTGGTATTGGAGCACCCACAACTTCCAAGCAAGCTGTTCCACTGATTCATTGTTCTCCCCATCAGGAAATTTCTTCTTGCTTCTAGATTGGTGTTCTGACCTAGGCTTCCCCAAAAAGCACGAGGCAGAGTCCAAAAAGCACGAGGCAGAGTCCAAAAAGCACGAGGCAGAGCCAAGGTGGCGCAGTGGTTAAATGCAGCACTGCAGGCTACTGCTAGATCAGCAGGTCAGCGATTCAAATCTCACCGGCTCAGGGTTGACTCAGCCTTCCATCCTTCCGAGGTGGGTAAAATGAGGACCCAGATTGTTGGGGGCAATATGCTGACTCTCTGTAAACCGCTTAGAGAGGCCTGAAAGGCCTATGAAGCGGTATATAAGTCTACTGCTATTGCTATTGCTATTGCTATTGATCCTGACAAAAACCCCTTTATTAAACAAATGTGAATTCCTTTCATTCACATTCACAAAGTCCCAACAAACAGTCTTTCAAAGAAATATTTATGACCACAGACCTTATCTATCTTGGAAAACTGCCATGTAAATATTTTCCCAAATAAGGTGCTATGCAAGGAAAGACTGGGCACAGAGTCTCTGAGATTCATGGACAGATCTTCACACTCCTGAAATGAATCTAACAACCAAATCAACAAATTGTTTCCTGCAAAATCCCACTCTCTTTTGCTCCTCTTTTATTTCCTTTGGAAGGGGCCATTCACCGTCCACCTGTAACTTTACTCCCAAGTCTACCCTGATTTCTGAGTTGTTCTTTTCTTCTGGCAGCTCTGCGCATGCGCACACTGGGAAGAGGCTCCAACTGTTCCTCTGCCTCACTGCTGTCTAGCTGTCAGGCACTTGAAAACTGCCAGACAGCCTCAGCCCCTGCTCTGCCTCTGTTGCAGAGCCCTCGCCCTCGCCTTCCCCAGTCTCCAGGACTGGCTCATGCTCCTCCCCAACCTCCTCACTGTCCGAATCTGCGGCCAGTTCCGCTGGCCACTGGAGGGCCGTAACACTTGGTTCTCTTTTGATTAGTTTCTATCTGTTGTTTCTTGTTCTGCCTCCAGGTGCTTTGGAAGATAGGTTGATTCTCACTTTTGTGGCAGCCCCTCAAATCTTGGAACACTGCTTTCACTGTTTCACCCCACAATCCTTCTTTTCATTAAACTAGACATACCCAATCATGTGTATCATTTAGCTTCCAGTCCCCTAATCATCTTTGTTGCTCTTCTCTGTACTCTTTCTACAGCTTCAACATCCTTGTTCAGAATTTGGGGACCTGAAATCCTTCCATCTGGAAGGGGCAAAATTTGTCAACCACTGAATTCTTATATACATGTAGGGTAGCCACAAAAGAATTTTGTAGGAAACTTCCATATTAGCAGTTCTTTGTCTTCTGGTTGCTACTCTCTAATGTTTATTGATAATTAAGAAGCAGATTGGGATGTCATGTTAACAATAAGTGCCAAGTGTCCTTTTTATCCTTAGCCATGAATATGTAACAGGGATCACTCTCTCCTCTCTACCCTCCAATGATTGTTCCATTTCTGTTGGATGACAAATGGCATCCTTCTCCTTGTAATTTGCCTGTAGGGTTAAATGACTTTATTATTATTAATGAGTCATTGCTCCAGCTGCCCAGAAATGAAGGAAATAAAAAACATAAGAGACTGAAGTCTAAGTAATTACCAGCCTAATTATTACCTTTCCAATTTCATTTATCTGGTAGATCAGAAGGCTGTCAAACATCCTGTTCAGGAAGAAGAAAAAAATATCCGTCCAAAAATCTGTTCATTATTTTATACCTACCCAGACAGATTAATACTCCACTAAAGAGATAACTAGAATGAATGAGCTAGAATAAATTCAAATGATCAAAGCTTAGGTTATAAGCACCCTATTCAAATGCATAATGTACATTTGAAGCTGAATTTTCCATAGATTCCTTGTTCTGATTTATAATGTATATAATACGTTGAACTATGAGCCATTTACATTTTAGCAGTTTGTTGAATAAATCCAGCCTTCTGGAATTGGTTGATTGGTCAGTGTTTTATGGAAATTCAAAACCTGATTTAAGTAACAATGTGATCATTGCATAAAGATGTTCTGTCTGTCTGTAATCTATCTATCTATCTATCTATCTATCTATCTATCTATCTATCTATCTATCTATCATCTATCTATCTATCTATCTATCTATCTATCTATCATCTACCTACCTACCTACCTACCTACCTACCTATCTATCTATCTATCTATCTATCTATCTATCTATCTATCTATCTCATGGTTATGGTGAGACTTGAACTCAATGGTTTCATGCTTTCTACTCTGGTGCCTAAAGAGTGTCTTGAATTATGGGCAGAAACTATTTCACGGGGTACAACTAGAAATAGTAGTAATAGCAACAACTTACAGTCAATTACACCCCACCCCACCATCCTCTTGACCCAATATTATTCTGGGATATTATGGGAAGAGAACACACAAAGAAGGTGCAAGTTATTTAGAGAAAATTCTGAAATGTGACTTTTTTTAATATCCAAGGGACAAAATAAAAATGCCTTATTATGAAATTTCAGATGCAAAGGGCCAAGAATATGACTAGGCATTAGCCATGTCCTTATGTCATAAGTCTAAGGGATGTGGTGGCTCAGTGGCTAAGGTGCTGAGCTTGTAGATCAGAAAGGTCGACAGTTCGGCAGTTCGAATCCCTAGCACTGCGTAACGGAGTGAGCACCCATTACTTGTCCCAGCTTCTGCCAACCTAGCAATTTGAAAGCACATAAAATAGGAACCACCTTTGGTGGGAAGGTAACAGGGTTCCGTGCACCTTTGGCATTTAGTCATGCCGGCCACATGACCGTGGAGACGTCTTCAGACAGCGCTGGTTGTTCGGCTTTGAAATGGAGATTCCTGTCTTCCTGTGAGAAACTAGATACATTGACTACCTGAATTTTTAAATACTAATTTTGTGTCACCTTCAACAAGACATTCAAGATGAAGGTGCCCTTTTCACAGTACTTGAATATGTTAAATTTCTTTAATCTCACAGTAGTAATGTACAATTATCCTGATCAAATGAGGGAGGCAGTTATCGTAGTCCTATCTAACATATGCACTTTTATTACTTAGACCCAGTTTGCATTTCTTCTGCTTTTTTTTATTGAAAATAAATACAGAGACAATTTTCTTCCGTACAGATTTCGTTTTTCCTCTGCTAAGTCATTGATACATTTTAGAATGAGCTTATTTTTCAGCCATCTATTCACCTTTTCAAAACTTATTCTCTGCATAAAAGGCAAGCTCAGATTACATTATGATGTAAAATGCAGTTGTGTCCCTAATGGAGGGCTTGGCTGTCTCAAGAAAAAGGGGTTTAGAAAAACAAAATGATGCTTTTTCATTCTTATAATGAGTATAAAGATAGTACGCAGGAATACAAATATACCGCCTAATGTTAGGAAAGCAAATGAAGCAGTGGAAAATATTTTAGGAGAGAGACATGTTACACCTGAAACTCATCCCATGTAGGTGACAGCACTTCTTAAACAAATTAAAATTCTCATCAGCATATATATGAAATATCTAATTAATAGTCTAGTCCTTTTCAATAGACCAAGTATATTATCTTGAAGAATATTGTTGCTGTTTCCATGTTTATTTTATTGCCATAATTTCAGCTTTCCCTTTATTTAATTTGCAACCAATAATATAATATACTGATTAGATTTCCCTGTCCCAGTGCTGCATTTTAAACATCTGTTACAGTAGGTATTAGAGGGTTGAAAAATGATGCACAGAAATGCTCACAGCCTTCAAAGCTCAGTTAAAAACCAACATTTACATGGAGATATCTCACAAGGGAGGCTGATGGAATCCTTACCAGAGTCCTAAGGGTGGCCCTTATCTCAAACATGGAGTTCTATGTGAACAAGGCACTATGCTTTGGGGCATGGTTGAGGCAGTTGATTAATGCAATGTAATGCAAGGTACTGTGTGGATGACCTTGGGAGACAAGAGAAAGATCTGCAGACTAGACCACAAATAGATAAGAGGTGACTGAGTCTGCAAGAGGAAAAGGGACATGGCAAAGATCTCAGCAGGGACACTCCCTAGTTTATTTGAATGTAAATATTTGAGGGACGGACTCTTACTGTCACTTTATAATAACATTACATCTGGTACTTCTCACAGTGCTGTCCTAACAACATTATGGGCCCTGGACAAAGCAGTGTACTGGGGCCCCTATGACAACTACTCACAGGAATAAAAATGTGTGTGTGTGTGTGTGTGTGTGTGTGTGTGTTCCAGCATAACACTGCAATGTCATGAGCAATTTCAGCTAAACTTGGTACACAGATGACTTACTCTCTGGAAACAAATACCGTGGGGGGTAAGACACGCCTCTCGGGGTGTGTGTTCTGTTACAATACAGCCTTCAAATGGCTTCTACTGTACAGTGCAGTGGAATTGCCATGGAATGGCCAGTACTCCACAAGGGGGCTCTCTCTGGTAAGGGGGGGAAATCCAACATTAGAAATTACATTTGGTCCAGACATTTCCCCCCTATAAATAAATACCTGGGCAGAGCCGGGTTATCAGCACTAGTGGTCAATAAAATTAAACATATTTATTTTATTGGCACTTCCAACAAAATCGGTGTTGAAACATTAAAAACATGCTGTGCAGCAGCAACTAATCAACATGATAAGCATTTGAACAAGACACTTCTTGAAAAACACAACAATATTCAGTCAGCCATACAGTTGCTGTATTTATAGGATACAAAGTGCATTGAAGGGTTAACATACACCGATTAGTATGGGGCTCTTATTCTCGTGGGTCACATGGGCAAATGCGCATCAGGCCCATGTGTTAAGGCAGCCCTGACTTCTGAGTGTGCTTCCTGGACGTAAACATCCAATTGCAAGTGTAGGAAGTTTCTTCTGTTCAGTCAGAACAGGGCTGGGCTAGTTAAAGCAGTTATGACACTAAATAGAGTAGGAGGTGAATGGAAGGTTTTACTTGTAGGCACAAAAAACCCTGGTTTGAAGCATGTAAGGGCACAAATTACATCCAGTTCCTTAAAGCATCTTTAGCTGTTGGACAATCCCTGAAACACCAATAGCACTTAAACATATACTGTTCTGTAGTGCATTACAGCCTTCTCTAAGTGTTTTACAAAGTCAGCATATTCCCCCTGCCCTCCAAGAATCCGGGTCCTTATTTTACTAAGCTCAGAAGATAGAAGGCCAAGTCAACCTTGAGCCTGGTGAGATTTGAACTGCCAGATTGTGGGCAGAGTTAGCCTGCAATACTCCATTCTGACCACTGCGCCACCACAGTTCCAGTTCCATTTCTTTATTTTCTTTATTCCAAACGCTTCAATGCTCCTCCACCTTTCATTTAGTTTACAGCAGTACCATCCCACGGATAGCATTACTGTAAATACCCTTATTATCAAATACAATAAATGATACATACAATCAACTTCATTTGTCCTACAGTCATAAAACACACAGTATCTTTTACAACCTCATAACAACAACTCAGGTGTATCTCTTACTCTGCCATTCGGTTAAGAACTTGGAGCCAGAACTGATAACTCCTGCCCTTCCTTGGTTCAAAGTGGCATCTTACCTTTAAATCAAGAGCTCTATTTTCGATGTTCCCATTGCATTCAAAGACAGGGCAGAATCAGGGCAAGCAGAGTTGAGTCATGTTGTCTCTGTGAGCCTCAATTCTCTTGTTTTTCGATAGTATATTAATTCATACAAATACGGTCGTGGCATAAAGACACAAAACTCTAGTATGAGTGATTTGCTTTGCCAAAGAGTTGACATAGACCAATATTTTACAAGCACGAATCTCAGAAATCTGCCCCATGTATGGGAATGAAGTGTCTGAAAAGTTGCAGGTATCAATCTTGGTGTAAAAATCCCAGACCGGATGTCTACAAAAAGAATTCTTAGTGAAAAATGACTGTAAGCATTGAGAAACATTATTTGGGGCATAAGGTGAACCTTCTCCCATTACACTGAAGGTAACAGAGTGTAGTTTATATTCAGATGAAGCAAAAAAAAAGGGGGGGTTGTATGGGTAGGTTTTAATTCATGACATGTAAAGCTAGAAGTGATGATGTGCCCACTAACAGAGTTCATGGCATTAGCTAAGTAATCGGGCTGACCTAAATTGATTTTTTAATGGGAATCTAAAGTTGCAAAGGGCCGTGGTGGCTCAGTGGCTAAGATGCTGAGCTTGTCGATCAGGAAGGTCGGCAGTTCAGTGGTTCGAATCCCTAGTGTCACGTAACGGAGTGAGTTCCCGTTAGTTGTCCCAGCTTCTGCCAACCTAGCAGTTTGAAAGCACGTAAAAAAAATGCAAGTAGAAAAATAGGAACCACCTTTGGTGGGAAGGTAACAGTGTTCCATGCGCCTTTAGCATTTAGTCATGCTGGCCACATGACCACAGAGAAGTCTTCGAACAGCGCTGGCTCTTTGGCTTTGAAACGGAGATGAGCACCGACCTCTAGAGTCAGGAACGACTAGCATACTGTATATATGTGAGGGAAACCTTTACCTTTAATATTGCTTTATTGTCTTCAGAAATCTTCTAAGAAAATAAAATGGTGGATGAATATATGTCATAGATTTGTTGACTTTCAAGTATACAGTATGTCTAATGTATATGTGATTGAGATTTATTACCCAAGTGGATGGCTGGATGAGAATGCACATAACAATAGTTCCAAGCTTTCAAATATTTTTGTTCCAGAATATCTGGATGTATGATCTCTTGCCAGGGGTTCCCTGGGTCTAATCAGCTTTGAGGCATGGTTGCAACAGCCGATTAATGGATGAATTATTCTTTCTGGAAACTTTTATGATGGGAAAGAAGTGGGTTTTGTCTTGGAAAGCCCTATCTGAGATGCTAGTTCTTATTTTTCCAGTCTATCTTTTCCACTAATGTTGTGCGATGTGATTAAGCAGCCTAATATGCAAAAGAGAATTGAAACTCCTCCAACGAGTTTAGGAGAATTAAAATGCACTTTCCATTAATAAGTTTGATCTGCTGACCTCTACTAATTATGCATGAATGCATGAGCCTTTTTTATGGGATTTTCAAGGTTTTAGCTGGAGGACAGAAGTGCTGTCCTTTCCTTGCATTCCTTTTACTTTTTATTCCTTTTTTTGTCTTTTTTTTTTTTTGAGAGGGCAGCAATAATTGAAAAAATCACATGACAATAAAAACTAGAAAACTCGCCAGTTCAGATATGTGCCACTCATCTTATATTCCCGCATTTGGAATTGACACATTTCTTTTTATATTTTTGTAAAAAAACATTTAAGAGCCTTTTTGTAACAATATAATAGCGTATTTTGAAAGCTTAATTGAAGTCAACATTTTTTTTCCCCATTGTCGTGTGGCTTAATGAAGTGCTTTGAGTTTTCTTTCAAGGCTTAAATAAGTTCTAAAACAAATCTGGGGGGGGAAAAAGCATAATTGCCTCTGAAACCACAAAGCAAGTCCGGAAGGCCTTAATTTCAGATCACAGAATCTAAGTATAATTTTTTGGTATAAAAAGATGTTTGCTTTAATTTCAAGAAACCCCCTCCCCACTCCCCTCATTAAAAAGTGATAGGGGACCAAATCTGAGAGATTGTGAATCATCGGAAGAGAAAATGAGAAATTCCATGGATAGTTACGAAAATTGCAGCAATCAGCGAAACCACAAAAAATGAGTATTAACAAACCTCCCACATCCAAGTGTTGTCGCTATTTTATTTCTTTTAGAAATTCAGCATAGGATTGTCAACATTCTTTGATGACCACTGAAATAACTTTTATCTTTTGTTAGAAATTTTCTGTACCCTTTCAAATGTTTCTATTACATGTTTATTCTACAAAAAAAAAAACACTGGAATATTAAAAAAAAAACTTGAAACAATCGATGCTATTTGGGGAAACAGTGTCTTGGGTGGCAAGATATTTTTTTTTCAATGTTCAAATTAAGAGATTTCAACTATGGACAATCCTGGCTGAGTTGCTATCAAACTGAGTTTCTGAGTTTATTTTTTGAATAAACCGATTTTTTTTCCTTCTGAGATTCTCTGCAGAATCCCTGGAAATTTTCCTACTGTTACTTTGGTTAAATTCAAAAAAATTTTTATTAAAAGCCTGCACGTGTCTACTAGGGCCTCAATCATGGAACCACATGGCCAATTTCTAGTGAACAAATAAATAATGAAACTTTAAAGAGTATTCCACTGTGTAATTGGTGTTGATGGATTCTTAAATGCTTGGTTAATGAAGGGATGGAATCACACCACTGGTTGAGGCAGGGGTGGGCTTCAAATTTTTTTGCAAGGGGTTCTCTGCTCAGTTGCTGGATGGGCATGGTCAGCCTCCTGCACCACAGTGTATATGTGTGTGGGGGTGTTGCCCTCCCCGTGCTCCGGAGCAGAGGTGGGTTCCTGCCAGTTCGCACCTATTCGGTAGAACCAGTTTGTCAAATCTCCGAACCGGTTATGAGAGGTTCCACCAGTGGACCCGGAAAGCAGGCCACAACTACAGAAGAGGTTCCAAAAAATTTTGAAACCCACCACTGCTCCGGAGGCTTTTTCTTGAGCGTCTGGGAAGGTGAAAATGGCTTCCCGGGGTTCTGGGGGCTGGAAACAGTATTGGCTGTGTTGGCTTTTTGGCAGCTGCATCTTTTGTGCAGATGACTTGATTGTGTTTCAAATATGATAGTCCTTTGGGTTGAAAGAAGACACAGCGTTGTATAGTTCATCTGTGGACATGGAGGTGATAGCAGTTCCAATCTGGAAGTGTGAAGTCTAGCACAATGGAGGCCCTAGAAGTCCATTATTTTAGTCATTGTGGGCCTTAACGGTTTTCTCTAAGTTTTTGGCAGTGCCTGCGTTCAAAGCGTCATAGCACAAGGCTCACCATAAGGTTCCGTCATAGCTGCATCTTCTTGGCTGAATTTCACAATGGCATAGGGTTTTTTTCACAGTGTTTTTGAAGACCTTGTGTGGTTGACCTTATAGTGCAACATAGGGATCAAGAGGGCATGTTGCCCAAAAGGAAGCAAAAATAATGATGAGGTTGCCTTATATTTCCAGTAGGACTTCAAGATCTTGGAAGCATTCCCTTCTCACCATGATTCTCTCTCCAAGTCTGTGAAAACTTCCTCATTCTTCTGTTTTGCTTTCTGTCCCACAGAATGTTGGACTAGATACAGAATTCAGATGGGCAAAGGTTCCTTGACTGAGGGTGGAGAAATTGCATTATTATGAGAGCCATAGAGCTATCACGGTCATTTCTGAGAATGAAGCATGACACATTAATTCGCTCCTCCATCTCATCTGGACTTCAGTCATTCTGTTTTACTTTCTTTCCTTTTTTTGCTGAGAAGAGAGTAAAGGGATGAGAATTAGGTCTGTAGGAAGTAGCATGAATTTTCACTAGGGAAGAACTTTACCCTACATATCCTGTTTTCTTGAAAACAAGACCTCCCCAGATAATAAGCCCAATCGGGCTTTTGAGTGTATGCACCAAAATAAGCCCTCCCCAAAAATAAGCCCTCCTCTAAAATATTTAAATGCATGTGCAGCAGGTCTCCACCATTTCCTGAGGGGAAGGGGGAAACATGCCCCACATGTGCCTGCCATCTACAGGGAACATCCTCGCAGAGGCCGCTCCTGAAAACCCTGGCCACCACACCCCTTCTCTTAGTGGCGGTCGCAAAAAGAGCAGCAGGCCCAGTGATGATAGGGCTGACAAGAGTGTGACAGAAACAGACACAGAACTTCTGGCCCTCTCTGGATCAGCTGATCTGCAGGCCGCGGGCCGAGGTTAAGGGGCCTCCTGCACCTCAAAAATAATAAGACCTCCCTGAAAATAAGGCCAAGTGCTTATTGCAGGGATCCAAAGAAAATAAGACCCTGTCTTATTTTCAGGGAAACACAGTAGGAGACACAGTTTCTTCTACAGTCAAAGCCAAGAGTCCAAAGATATTTGTTGATGTTTTCTTCACAGGCTCTTCACATTTTTAACAGCTTTTGCAAACACCTGGACACGCCTGCAGGGGAATATTATCACACTGCCAGTTCACCCTGACCAAGAATTCTGTTGACTCTGTATTGTAAAACTTTTGTCAAGCTCCATCACGAAGATACAATTTTTATCAGTTTTCTTATACATCCCTGAGTGCTTTCGACTCAGGCATGTATACCATATGTATGCAAACTGCTTGAAAGTTTTATAATGGTGAGCTAATATAATAGCTTTCTCCATGGGAAATACATTAAACCACCTTTTGTAACAAGGCCATTTCAATTATGGTTCAAGTTACTAGAAGGAACTCTTAGAAATGTCCTTGTTGATATTTGATTTTTTTTTAATGGCCCTTTATATTAAAAAAAAAAAATTGTCTCATTTTGAAACTAAAAGTCACAGTGCCGTAACTGGATATGGGCTTGTTAAATAAAAGAAGGTCTCCATCAATGTTTTAGGTTGGAGCAGTTCAAAAGTGAGGCAGCTAATTAAATATTAAATGAAAGTCGTTGTTATTTATACCTACAATCAAATGAAATACACCATCTTTTTACTGATGCTTCTGCTACTGTAGGGCCTAGGATTATGCATCAAATTATCTGGAGAAAAAAAAGTGGAACCATTCATTACCCTTGCTGATTTAAATATTTAAAGATTCAAGAGGAAAGAAATGTTTTTCATGTTATCCCCAAAGGGGATTCTAACTAAAAATTCCAAGAAATCCACTCATGCTATTCCTAGAAGAAGAGGGGAAAAATTAACTGTGTTGTTCAGTGGTACAAAGAAAAGGCATTAGAGGTTATATTAATTGAACACACCCTTTTGAACGAAGAATGTATTTTTCCCCTTAATAGAAATCCAAATCAATTGTCTTGTGTTTGTGTGTGTGTGTGTACATGTTCTTACTAATAAGCCAAACAGTTAACAGTATTCTACTTGTGTTGATGATTAAAGAGCAACGAAGCTTTGAAACTTTTAATCACAATCCTACATTCCCCCTCCCTCAAATGTATTTAAACTTATATCGAAACCCTAAAATATTCATAGCAATCTGCTCCCCAAGGTCTTTTATTATTCAAACCCCCTTCCAATAGAAAAAGAAAGCACCCTAGTCGAGTATATTATAATAGTGATAATTTTAAGAGATTCCTTGTATAAAAGTGTCATGGAACTGACCTCATTAAAGAAAACTGACTTACACTAACAGAGGATTCCTACAGTACTTTGTTCTTCATTGTTACCGTCATTCTGGGTCTCTTACAAAGCTAAAGCTGCTCAAATTATGAGACCCAAGTGACTATTTGAGACCACCAGGGGTAATTCCAGGCCCTAATTTTCTCACATTAGACCTTACTTCCTGCCTAGTCAGAAATACAACCTCTAGCAAACTACCAATACATTTGGTATTAGCTATTGGCCAACACGAGCCATTTAAGCTTGTTGTCAGCATCATTTGAATAAGTTTCCACTGAGACGATGATGTTACAAGGCACCTACTATAGCTATTAAATAAGAAATGTTTCCGCAACTGAAAAACACTTCTCGTGGTCCACAGAATGAGGCTGACCCTGCTAGCTAGCTAGTCATATATGTACTGTTTTGGGAAAATACCAGTGGTGGGATTCAAATAATTTAACAACCGGTTCTCTGCCCTAATGATCAGCAGGGTAGGTGGGGCTTGGTGGTCACGTGACTGGGTGGGCATGGCCAACTCAACATCACTCACGTTGATGGTTGCTTCACCTTAGCTGTTACAATGTAATAAGGGTTAACCAGAGAGGCAGTTTCTGTAAGCAGGGCAATAAAAATTAAGCTAGAAACAACACCAGAATGTTTCCTTCCTGCCTTCCTTACAGGATTAGCCCTGTAAAGTGGAAAAAAACCAAAAGGAGATTTCTTCCAACAACCGGTTCTCCGAACTGCTTAGAAAGTTACCAACCGGTTCTCCCGAATAGGTGTGAACTGGCTGAATCCCACTACTGGAAAATACCCTGTTCCCCCTAAAATAAGACCTAACCAGAAAATAAGTCCTAGCATGATTTTTCAGGATGCTTATAATATAAGCCCTACCCCAACAATAAGCCCCAGTTAAGATTGTCAGCCAGAGGGATGCATGTAGTTACCATATTTCCCTGAAAAATAAAACTTGACTGGGAAAAAAAAGCCCTAATGCATCTTTTGGAGCAAAAATTAATATAAGACCCGATCTCATATTCGGGGAAATATGGGTATGGGGAGAAAAAAAACAAACAAACAGAATATTGGAGCACAATGATGGAAATTTCCTTAATGGGATACTATTTTAAGAATGTGTCATAGATTATTGTAAACTCCCATTCAGGAGTATAAGTAATCTGTCAACTCCTAAAGTTGTCCTGCTTAGGAAATGGGGGGAGTGCATTCTGTGCGTACTTTCGGCTAGAGTCAGATCTCCATTACTTCAGCAGACCTGGGAGGGGTACACTCATTGGGGAATGTGATTTATGACACAGACTGAGAGGAGGGAAGGAACAGGGGAAGCCACTCCCATAAAATAGGCCATACAGAAGAGGTTCTAAAAAAATTTGAAACCCACCACTGGCATGATGGTATTGTTGAGTTTAAGACATGTAGCATTTCCCCATTCCAGTACAACCCCAGACTATGGCAGATTGGCTTACAGGTCATTCCTTGACTTATTACCATCTGTTTAATTCACAGTTCCAAGTTACCATGGCCTGAGAAAAAGTTACAATCCATTCCCAAAGTTACAGGTATTGCACTCCACTGCAGCCAACTGATCGCAATTTGGGCCCTTGGCAATGGGCTAGTATTTACAACCGTTGCAGCAATGTGGTGTAAGTGGTGATTGTAACTTACCACATTCCCAGCTATCTTCTGACAAGCAGCATCAATTGGGGCAGCTAGATTCAGCTAATGATGACATGATTCACTTAATGACTATAGGTTGTAACAGTGGTGGGTTGCTAATCCCGTTCCAACTGGTTCAGTTGGAACGGGGCCGGCGGCGTCCTTGTGCACGTGCGCAGTTCACGCATGTGTCTTAGCGCCTGTGCGATGCTCCAGCTGCTCGCGGAGACTCACGCAGGCGCTGTATGTGCCATCCAGCTGCTCGCAGAGAATCGCGCAGGGGCTGTATGTGCCATGCACCTGCATGGAAGCACAGAAGCCTTCAAAGACCGGTAAGGAGCGCGGGCGGGCGGGTGGGCCCTTCGCCGTTCCCGGAAGTTACTTACTTCCGGGTTCGCCGACCAACCGGTTCGCGGGGACCGCCGTGAAGTGGTTGAAACCCACCCCTGGGTTGTAAGCTGCTTAGAGTCACATCTAGGTGAGATGGATGGTATATGAATTTAATAAATGAAAAAAAAATGCCATGAAATTGAGTCCGGTTATGTGATAACTCCTTTAAAAAAAAAACAATTGCTTAGTGACCAAAATTCTGGTCTCACAATTATGGTGATTTAAAGGGTTGAATATGGGACAGAGAGGAACTATGTAATATAATCTAAGAAAGGGAGGAGAGATAATAAGTTGGTTCATAATTGCTGTTAAGAAGATCAGACATCGCTTCTTTAATTATTGTTTCTTTTTTTCTTTCTTTATTCATACTCCGTCTCACACTTTTTCTTTTATCTTTTTTTTCTTAACTCTCCTTTTTATGTAACTTCTTATGTTTATCTTTTATTCATGGCAAAAAAAAACCTTCAGTAAAGATTATACATAAAAAGAAAATAAAAAAAATAAGATTGAAACTTAGTAACTTTTTAGGCTTTCAGAACCGTCTTATCGCTGCTACTGAAGACTTCGATTTTTTCAGGCCTATTTACCTTATTGATCTAAAGTATGGTAAAATCAAAGTGTAAATGTTGGTGTGGTGGTTTCTAGCAGCTAGCAGAGCTGGCAGCAGAATTGGACAGTGGGGAGGTTGGGAGGAACATAGGCCAGTCCTGGAGGCTGGGGAAGGCTCAGACGAGGCTCTGTGTCAAAGGCAGAGAAGGGAACGAGGCCGTCTGATAGTTCTCAGCTGCCTTTGGAGCTAAACAGCAGTGAGGCAGCAAATACGTAAATATTGAGGTTGGGTCAGGAGATAAGATGGCAAGCTGTTCCACTGGTTAATTGTCTTCACTGTTAGGAAGTTTCTCCTTAAGTCCAGGTTGCTTCTCTCTTTGATAAGTTTCCAACCATTGTGTCAGCGTTCCTAGTATCATGTAGAATTAAATCAGAGTCCAAGGCAAAACAATCCTTTTGGTTCCAATTTAATAAAGCACACATCTTAGGCATATCTGTGTTAATCCCAATACTAGAACCGAGGTGGCGCAGTGGTTAGAGTGCAGTACTGCAGGCCACTTCAGCTGACTGTTATCTGCAGTTCAGCGGTTCAAATCTCACCGGCTCAAGGTTGACTCAGCCTTCCATCCTTCCGAGGTGGGTAAAATGAGGACCCGGATTGTTGCGGGCGATATGCTGACTCTGTAAACCGCTTAGAGAGAGCTGAAAGCCCTATGAAGCAGTATATAAGTCTAACTGCTGCTGCTATTGGAAATAACATCAGAATTCCTCCCAGTTAAAAGTTCATGATCTTGTCCCCACACCGACAATCCATCACATGGTCCAATCTTCTTCTTCCATGCTGGCATCCACACCCAGCTGCTTCCGGCCAGGTGTCAAAGAACACTGAGACAAAGGATGATCTTGGCTTCTAGTAAAGAATGAAAAACAATACATTCCACAATCTCACTCCTGTCTATTCCCCCCTCCCATCAACTATACTAAAGAAACAGCATAATGAAATAAGAGAAAGTGTGGCAGGCCAAAATTCTAAAAGGAATATAAATGCAGGCCTGACACATTGTTTCTTGTCCTGCCTTTGGGTGCTTTTGTAGAATAATTTGATCCCCTCTTCTTTGGGGCAGCCCTTCAAATATTGGAATTCTGCTATCATGTCACTCGTAATTCTTCTTTTCTTTAGACTAGTCAAACACAAATCCTGCACAATCAAGGTCCTACAATTATTCAGTGTTCTCTCAAGCCTGAATTCGATTGGTTAGTTTTCAAACGCTTTAGCTTATTTCTCAGCTTCTGAAACTCCTATCCCCCCCGCCCCCAACATATCCTACCTGGAGTGGAAGAAGGAGCAAATCTTAGCACAAGAGGTAGAAGTTTTTATCCCAACTTGCACTGCATAATTCAACATTCTTAAATCAATATACAAACCTTCTTTGAAGCGTGTTGTGCCAAAAGATCCATACCAAAATGCATATATGAGGGGAAGGTGTGGATATTAGTAAAAAAAAAATGATTTGGGGGGAAACACAAACACCCACTCGTACGTTCAGAGACACAAAAAACAGCACCAAGGTGTGTTCAGTTAGTGAAACGGTTTTCACCCTGTTGTTTCTATATGGGAGACAATATCATTTTAATTTGGTGGCAGAATTGCTATTCCAGAAAGGTAAGCAGGCAACGAATAACAGGATAACAAAACTTGGTGAGGGAGCAGGGAAGAGAAGTAGATTATGCACCCAAAGAAAGAAGATGCATTACACAGCAGATACTAAAGATACCGTATTCGGTGAATATTCATAGTGGCTCATCCCCACTTCTCATGTTAGTGTCAGCCAGGTGTTGATGAATGTGATTTCAATGCTGCTTATTTCACTGTGCAAAAAGGTAATATTTCATACCACTGAGTCTTTACTTCTTTCCCCTCAGTACAGCAACACTTTTTGCATTCCAATTATACCTGATGGCAACTAATATACACTAATAAAATAAGCTGAGGTTTGAAACCTTGCCCCCCCCCCCTTCTCCCTAAATGCAGAAACTAGAAAGTGTCCCATCTTTGCAATCTGTTCCTCAAATTAGCTCTGTTAATTCGGTTCTTTATGGTGCTCTTACTTCAATCATTCAAGAACAGTCATTCATTTATTTATTACTTTCTGGCTTGCTGAATTTGTATGCTGGTCCAGTCCAGCTACTTGGTGTAGCTAAAATATTACTAAGGCTTTGTTGTCTAAAGCAGGAATCAGGTGCCTTTAAGGTGTCCTCTCAAAGCTCTTAATAATGGGCCAGGATCCATTTACAAATAACTCAAGCAGTTCAGAGCAAAACACTTTGGGAAAACACTGGTTCTCACTGGTTCAAGGTTGACTCAGCCTTCCATCCTTCCTAGTTAGAGAGGGTTGTAAAGCACAGACTTATATACTGTGAAGTGTATAAGTCTAAGTGCTATTGCTAACTCTGCCCACTGCGAGGTGTTTGATTCTCACTGGTTCAAGATTGACTCAGCCTTCCATCCTTCCTGCTTAGAGAGGGTTGTAAAGCACAGACTTATATACTGTGAAGTGTATAAGTCTAAGTGCTATTGCTAACTCTGCCCACTGCGAGGTGTTTGATTCTCCTGGTTCAAGATTGACTCAGCCTTCCATCCTTCCTGCTTAGAGAGGGTTGTGAAGCACAGACTTATATACTGTGAAGTGTATAAGTCTAAGTGCTATTGCTAACTCTGCCCACTGCGAGGTGTTTGATTCTCCTGGTTCAAGATTGACTCAGCCTTCCATCCTTCCTGCTTAGAGAGGGTTGTGAAGCACAGTCTTATATACTGTGAAGTGTATAAGTCTAAGTGCTATTGCTAACTCTGCCCACTGCTAGGAGTTTGATCCTCACTGGTTCAAGGTTGACTCAGCCTTCCATCCTTCCTGCTTAGAGAGGGTTGTGAAGCACAGACTTATATACTGTGAAGTGTATAAGTCTAAGTGCTATTGCTAACTCTGCCCACTGCGAGGTGTTTGATTCTCCTGGTTCAAGATTGACTCAGCCTTCCATCCTTCCTGCTTAGAGAGGGTTGTGAAGCACAGACTTATATACTGTGAAGTGTATAAGTCTAAGTGCTATTGCTAACTCTGCCCACTGCGAGGTGTTTGATTCTCACTGGTTCAAGATTGACTCAGCCTTCCCTCCTTCCTGCTTAGAGAGGGTTGTGAAGCACAGACTTACATACTGTGAAGTGTATAAGTCTAAGTGCTATTGCTAACTCTGCCCACTGCGAGGTGTTTGATTCTCCTGGTTCAAGATTGACTCAGCCTTCCATCCTTCCTGCTTAGAGAGGGTTGTGAAGCACAGACTTATATACTGTGAAGTGTATAAGACTAAGTGCTATTGCTAACTCTGCCCACTGCGAGGAGTTTGATTCTCACTGGTTCAAGATTGACTCAGCCTTCCATCCTTCCTGCTTAGAGAGGGTTGTGAAGCACAGACTTATATACTGTGAAGTGTATAAGTCTAAGTGCTATTGCTAACTCTGCCCACTGCTAGGAGTTTGATTCTCACTGGTTCAAGGTTGACTCAGCCTTTCATCCTTCTGAGATGGGCAAAATAAGGACCCAGGTTGTTGGGGGCGATGGGCTGACTCCGTAAACTCACTTAGAGAGGGTTGTAAAGCATTGTGAAATGGTATATGAGTCTAAGTGCTATTGCTATTTCTACCCTAAGCCAGCCTCTTTGCTTTTTTTCAAGTAAAACCATGTTGTACTTTGAATATACCAGAGGAAGTGGTTCTTTTCCTTGATGCCTAACCTTCTCATTCTCTCTCTTTCCTTGAAGCTATTGAGGTGAACCTCCAAAAGGCTCTCGCCGAAGCTTCTGAAACCTGCACGCAGGAATGCCTCATCCTTGGCCATTCTGACAATTGCTGGATGCCTCCTTCGTTGACACAGTACCAGCAATCCAATCCCCCTTTGCCAGCTTTTGGCTTCCAGCAGGGATGGGTGCGAGGAGCCATCTCGGAAGGAAGACACACCCTCGGGCGGGCCAGTTCCAAGGAGGATACAGAGAAAGGCCAAGGGGGACCAAAGCCTCAGTTCTACAATGCCTGCGATAGACTCTGCACCACGGAAGACACGCTCAAACTCATCCCCCTGGCAAATTTCATACCTCCTGCCCAGGCCGTGCCTGCCTCTGGAAGCAGCACCACTCTGATCCATGAGCACCAGCTATAAAAGGCATATCTTGACAAAGCAAAAGGCTATTTTGGGCTTTAAACGTGTGAGTGTACATAGTCACAGCTTAACACGATTTTTATTTGTATGCAAAGCTCCTTAGGTTTGTGGCTATTGATGTATATAGAATTCCGAACCCAAGCTGAAAAAGCTGAGTTCTTAACAATAAGAGTTGGAAGGAAATTCAGCTTCCTCACTCAGAAACAATTATGCAAACAAACATCACAAAATGAAAAGTAAAAAAAAAAAACACCCAACCAACCACAAAGGAATATTGGCAAGAGAAACAAAAGTGTGTGATTTCCTCCCCCCCACCCCAAGAGTTGTTGTCATCAGATGTTAAAGAGTTGGTCTCCTGGGGTAGAAATGGAATTATGTTTGGGAGTGAGGTCTACTGCATGATGATGAAAGAGAGAAAATGTCAGAATGGCTTTTTTTTTTTTTTTTTTTCAAGTCATCCGGTCATCTTGTACATGATACAAGCAAACTATTTATTAGCATATACTATGATGTAAACTTGCCTCAGGTTATCTGAACAGGAAACTCCCCTGATCTCATTTATGCTGGCTAGAGTTGCAATGGGATAGCCTTGTGAAAAGGGAGCTAAAATATCAATATTTCCTCTTGCATAGCACAATGCTACCTGCTTCCATGATATCTAATATGGTAAAGGGTGGCCCAAAGTTAATCAATAACAAACTGTTCTATACAGGGAGAAAATTCAGCAGGTTTTAACAGGTTCGGGAGAACCAGTAGCGGAAATTGTGAGTAATTTGGAGAACCAGCAAATACCACCTCTGGCTGGTCCCAGTGGGGAGGGAATGGAGATTTTGCAGTATCTTTCCCCTGCCACGCCCACCAAGCCACGCCCACAGAATCGTTAGTAAAAAATTGAATTTCACCACTAGTTCTATAGATCGGGATTAGGGGTGGTATTTACTTACCTTCCCTACCAGTTTGCAAATATGAGCGCACATGCGATTTTTGCTAAAAGAAGGGGTCTAATTGGGATACCGTAGAGCTGGATGGGTGGGTGGGGCCACCTGTGATTCCCGCTGTAATTCCGTTGGAATTCCCCAGTGATTTCCGCTACCGGTTCAGGCAAACTGGTCCAAATCGGTAGAATACCACCTCTGATCTGGATGCCTAGAATCACAGTATTTAGCGGAAGATCAAAAGAAACCATGGATGATCTGAGCTGAACATTTCTTAAATGATCTTTCTTTAAACAAAAAAAAGATAATCACATGTTCAAAACTTTATTTATGAACCCTTTAAAAAAAAAGTTCACTTGGAAGAGGATTCTTTTGCGCAAACTCTACATTGTGACTTCACTCCCCCCCCCATACAATGCCCTTATCTAGATGCATCCTGCGGTCCATGAGCCCCCAGAATTGTGAGAAAGGTCAAAAGATATTGGTCCAGCTTTTGAGAAGAACAATAGATCTGGCTTTTCAGTAGGTATTCTATGCGAATGTGAGGGGAAAGAAACTTGGCAAAATTCTCCTCTTCATTTCCGAACTCCTCTTCATTTCCGAACTCACAATCCTGAGGCTGAGGATTATGCTCAATTCTTGGCGGACAAAGTAGCTCGGTTTCGATCGGACTTGGACTCCACCGCAGTAGGTCCAGCTGAGTCACAGGAGGATTACTTGTTACATCAGCTCTGGGTTGAGTTCCAGGAAGTTGCCTCTGGGGATGTGGACAAGGCCATTCGAGCTGTAAGTGCCTCCACTTGTATTTTGGACCCGTGTCCCTCCTGGCTGGTGGCTAACAGCAGGGAGGTGACACATGGCTGGATCCAGGCGGTTGTCACCGCCTCCCTTCGGGAGGGGCACTTCCCCGCCGTACTTAAAACGGCGGTGGTGAGACCCCTCCTGAAGAAACCATCGTTAGATCCAGCCATCTTAAACAACTTTCGTCCTGTCTCCAACCTTCCCTTTATCGGGAAGGTTGTTGAGAAGGTGGTGGCCTTTCAGCTTCAACGGGCCTTGGAGGAAGCTAGCTATCTTGACCCCTTCCAGTCCGGCTTCAGACCTGGTTACAGCACAGAAACCGCTTTGGTCGCATTGACCGATGATCTCTGGAGGGCCAGAGATGGAGGCTATGCGTCCATCCTGGTTCTCCTTGACCTCTCAGCGGCTTTCGATACCATCGACCATGGTATCCTTCTGCGACGACTGCGGGAGGTGGGAGTGGGAGGCACTGTTCTGCGGTGGTTCTCCTCCTACCTCTCGGACAGGTCGCAGTCGGTGTTGGTCGGGGGGCAGAGATCGTCCCTGAGGCCCCTAACATGTGGGGTACCTCAGGGTTCGGTCCTATCCCCCCTACTATTTAACATATACATGAAACCGCTGGGCGAGATCATTCGGAGGCACGGGATAAAATACCATCAATATGCGGACGATACGCAATTGTATCTGTCCGCCCCGTGCCAACTCAATGAAGCGGTGGACGTGATGAACCAGGGTTTGGAGGCCGTTAGGAACTGGATGAGTGCTAACAAACTGGTACTCAACCCGGATAAGACCGAGTGGCTGTTGTGTTTCCCCCCCAATAATTTGGCTAATATACCAACGCTTAGGCTGGGGGGTCAAATTTTATACCCCTCAGATAGGGTCCGCAACTTAGGAGTCCTCCTGGACCCACAGCTGACTTTCGATCACCAGCTGTCAGCTGTGACCAGGGGGGCATTTGCCCAGGTTCGCCTGGTCCGCCAGTTGCGGCCCTACCTAGACCGGGGGGCTCTCACAACAGTCACTCGAGCCCTTGTGATCTCTAGACTGGAATACTGCAATGGGCTCTACATGGGGCTGCCCCTGAAGTGCATCCGGCGACTGCAGCTAGTCCAAAATGCAGCCGCGCGAGTGATAGTGGGCGCACCGCGGTTCGCCCACGTTACACCTGTCCTCCGCGAGCTGCATTGGCTGCCTGTTGGTCTCCGGGTGCGCTTCAGGATACTGATGACCGTCTTTAAAGCACTCCATGGTAGCGGGTCTGGGTACTTGAGAGACCGCCTTCTGCCGATTACCTCCCTAAATCGACCAATTAGATCGCACAGACTGGGCCTCCTCCGAATTCCATCTGCCAGTCAATGTCGACTGGCGACCACACGGAGGAGAGCCTTTTCTGTTGCCGCCCCGACCCTGTGGAACGAGCTCCCCATGGAGATCCGTACCCTCACCACTATCCAGACCTTCCGCGCAGCCCTCAAGATCTGGCTCTCCCAGCAGGCCTGGGGATAGGTTTCCAATTACCCGCCCGAGTGTTTGATCGCTGAATGAAAGTTGTGTTTTATTATTTTTTCTTTGTGCACATATTGTTTTGTTTTTGACCTTGCACCCCCCTCCCCTGTGGTTGTAAGCCGCCCTGAGTCCCCTCAGGGAAAAGGGCGGCATATAAATCCCAATAAAACCAAACCAAACCAAAACAATCACGATGAAGACTATCAAGAGACAATGCATGCATTACTTTGAACATGCATTCTCTCAGGTCTTCTGGATGGCTTTGGATTTTGCTTAGATTGTTTTTTCCCCTGATATTGGACACTGCAAATATCTCTAGAGAGAGGAAAAGGTACCATAACGTAGTAAAAAGCTATATTGTGTCTCTGTCTCCTTCAACGATGGAGAATCAATAGATGATGTTGTACAGTGTTCCTTCGGGAAAACTATCGCTGAGAAACTAATGCTGAGCCAAAAGAAGGAAGAGGCAGCCCTCCCCACCCCCTGGGCATATTCTTAGACAGGAGATTCCAGGGACATAGGCAGAGGGGAAGTATTCGTTTCTCAAATGAATGTTTTCTGAGAGGTTTGGAGTCATCAAGGAATAACTAGATCTGTGGTTAATAGGAATAGATGAGAGTAGATGAAGCTATCAGACAGCCTAGCTATGGTTATGAACTACAATTTGCAAATAACTTTAAATAAACTTTACATCTGGATTAGTTACATGATATTGCAATATGGGTATGGTCACGCCATGTCATGGAGAGGAAAAACAAAACCCTGAAACAAGAAAGAGACTGTGTGTCACAAAAATCCCTCCTTATTTATCTCCTGTGAATAAATGGCATTCACACACCGAAAAATCCTGGCAACAATCCTTCAAAGAGTTAACTGCAGTAGCAGACCTTATCAGTTCCTTACAATAATTGCCAGGCTGTGAGCTCCCAGCTGAAAGGCTGCAAATTAAGTTCTGGCATGCAGTCTCTGCGGCACAAAACACAATGAGCAAAATCTTCAGAAATACAAACTGTTGTCTCCTACGACCACCACTCCTCTTTCCTTCTATTTATTCCCCAGGCAGGTGGGGGGGGGGGCATTCAGCATCCACGTGTGCCTTGCTGCCCAAGCTGACTCCTTGTCCTTCATTGTACTCCTCTCCTAACACGCAACTGGAAAAAGCCCAAGTTGTTCTTCCTCCTCACTCATCTCTGTCTCCAAAGGCATTTGCCTCTCCAGTGGCTAGAAAATGTCAGATGGTCCTGGCTCTATCTCTTCTTCCAACACAGATGATCCATCAGAACCTTCCCCAGGCCCCAGAACTGGCCCAAGTTCTTCCCCAACCTTCTCAGTCTGCCACCATCTCCGTTGGCAGCTGGCGGGCTACAACAGAACCAGTTAGAGAAACATCAGTAAGAGCAACTGAAGACAAAATTCATGTCTATAACCTGAACATTTTGCAATTAAAAAAAGAAAGGTGCAACAGAGCAAAGCAGAGGAAAAAATTGTCCCCTTGGGCAGTTAAAGCATCATAGTATAGTCCAATATTGTTCACCTTTCTATCAATCTTAGAATATTGCTCATATCTCATTGTAGCCTTCACTTCGGAGACATACTCTATAAAAATCTTCTTTCTAACATGTGTCCTTACTTTCCAGGCTCAGTTTAGATATACCCTTAACAAAGATGAGCAGAAAGTAGATATAATTTTCTGTGCCTTCAGGCTGGGCCCAACAAAAATTTGAGATTTTCTCCCAAGGAAAAAAGAATTCACAACTACTTGTGCAAGACATTGGTGACGGCGGAGACACACACATCTATTCTTTCTTTCATCAGCGTCACTTGTTGGCTGCAGAAATTAAATCAATAAATCTTGCGAAGAATGCCTAAATAGGATTAATGCCCCTCATAAAGTTGACTTGCAATGAATAATTCTTGTCAGCAACTAGAGCAGTCTTCCTTATCACTCCAATGAAACAGTATATTGCGTGTGGGTGGCAAACTCCGGCCCTCAATAAAGTTACATGGGGGATGTTAAGATAAATTGCCCATTCCTGTAGGTTCGACTTTATAAATCCATAGATTACTCACTAAACTGTTTAGGTAAAGAAACACTTTTAACTTGCTGAAGTAGACACAGAAGCAAATTGCCAATATCAATTTAAAGAATGAGAGAACTGGGAAACAGATGTTCAATTGATATAATTATGAGGAGCCCTTGATGTTCTCTGGGCTTGTTGGTTTTCTTGCAGATGTTTCATTACCCAAACTAGGTAATATGATCAGTGCTAGGAAAGAGTGGATCTCCTCTCAATTTATAATCTAGTCCCGTGATGGCGAACCTATGGCACGGCGTGCCAGAGGTGGAACGCAGAGCCCTCTCTGTGGGCATCGCCAGCTGCTTTTCTGGTTTCCAGCACGCACATCTTTACTGGCCAGCTGGTCTTCATGGGTCCAGGAGCACTGGAAAATGGCCTGAAAATGACCAAAACCCAGGCCGTTTTCCAGGTCATTTCTAGGCCTTTTATGTGCCATTTTCTGATGCTCCGGCGCCTGTGAAGACCAGCTTGCGCCCGCAAAGACCATTACAAAAGCGGCCTGAAAATGCCCCCCAAAACTGCCAAAAATAGGCATACCAGCCAGCCAGTTTTCAGGTTTCCAGTGCTGTGGCATGCCCACGTGTATGTGTGTTCCGGTTTGGGCATTCGGTGCCCAAAACTGATCACCATCTAGAATATAAACTGAGAGCAAACCCACTCCTTATTAGCACTGATGATACTACCTAGTATGGGTAATGAAATGTCTGCAAGGAAACAACCAAACTCAGAGAGCACCACTGACCTCTCATTTCAACTTTGAGCTAGAAATATCCTCCTTTATTGATGCAATTACCAAACCCCCTCATATTAAATTGTTCTGTATCAATTCAAGGGGACGTCCCAGGATGGATTAGACATATCATGATCCATCTTTCCATGCCATTCCACTCCATCTCTATTGTAGTGAATACTTAGCAATTTCTATACCCCGTATAAAGATGCATTAGTTCCTCCATTGAAACTCTCCTAGCCTTCTTTCATTTTCTCCTTAGCGCTTGATTCACGCAATCTGGTATTTTCTACAACCAAAACCACCCGTTTCTTTAACACAATCAGGTACTTTTCCCAACTCCAATTTCTAACCATATAAAGACAATCAGTGTGATGGGAAAAGGAAGCAATAGATGGTGCTCAGAATAAACAAGCGAACACAAACCAACACGTTTGAAGGGGATACCAGGTTCTTTCCTTTTTAAGTGTTACTCAAAAGCTGTAATTTGTGAACAAAAATATTTGTATGTACAATTAATGTAATATAAAACTGCTTGTAAATTTATAGAATTTCTCATTGTCAAAGATCTCAATGAATGCTGAAAAAAAAAACCTTCATTATGCACCCAGCAGGTATAAGTAGCTTTATATATTGTTGTTCCCACTGTTAATCAATCCAGAACACATTTTGCTTAATGTGTAAAAAAAAAATATACAAGATTTGCTTTCTTTTTTTTTAACCTTCTGATGATATACAATTCATAAATCCACCAGCTATCTAATTGTGTAGCTATTCCTAATGCCATGATTTCTATTTTTAGATGAGATATTGGAGCGTTTCAATTCAGATGTGTATAAATTGTGAAGTACACGTTAATCCTGTAGCCTCTGACACAATCACTCACTGCTAATTCAAGCACAGTTAAGAGTTTGACAAATGAATCTGGAACTAATCAATATTGACAGACCTTCTCTTGTTTTTAGGGGTTAGAAAGTATTTGATCGACCCTTTTATTTTATTTTGTTTTAAGTATGGTATCTACCATAACTCTAACTGTGCTTGCTTGTGTGTTTGTGTGTCCTTGTGTGCCTATGGATCCATGCTCGTAGTAAAAGGTGAAATAGCAATAGCACTTAGATTTATATACCGCTTCACAGTGCTTTTGCAGCCCTCTCTAAGCGGTTTACAGAGTCAGCTTCTTGCCCCCAGCAATCTGGGTCCTCATTATACCCACCTCAGAAGGATGGAAGGCTGAGTCAACTTTGAGCCTGGTGAGATTTGAACTGCCAAATTGGAGGCAGCCGGCAGTCAGCAGAAATAACCTGCAATACTGCAGTCTTACCACTCCACCGTGGCTCAAATATTATTTCTTTTGCTTTTTTTTGAAAAAACTCACCTTGTAAAGAGAATAAATCCCTCCAAGGACAGTTCATATCAATTCCCTTCTTTCCAAAAGGACATATCTAATCTTAGCCCCAATGGAGGAGTAGGGATTGGATTCTAAGCAGATGTTACTCAATGAACTCTACATCAGTTGGTGAACCAACATTCTTCTTCTTGATGGTAAAATCAGAAACCAAACATATATTCAAACATCCCTGAGGAATGGATGCAAAATTCAGAATACAGACTAACAGCGTTGCAAAGAACTTTTAGTCCAAACTCCTGTTCAGGCAGAAGATCCTATACCATTGCAAACAAATGGCTGTCCAATCTCACATTAAAAACCTCCATTGATGGGGCAGCCACAAGTTCTAAAGGCAAGACTTTCCACTGATGAATTGTTCTAACTGACATTTCTCTTTCGTTATAGGTTGCTTCCCTCCTTGATTAAGTTCCATCCCTTGCTTCTTGTCCTGCACTCAGGTGCTTTGGAGAATAGGTTGCCCCTCCCACTCTTTTCTGGGACAGCCCCTTGAATATTGGAAGACTCCTGTCATATCACCCCCTACTCCTTCTCTTTCTCAGACTATACATTCCTAGTTCCCTCAACTGTTCATCATGTGGTTTAGCCTTAACAATTTCTTTTTCCGAGTTTCTGCAATCTATGAGACAGTGACTCCTTTTCAGTCAAAAGAAATCAACAGTCTGTAGAAAAACTTCCTTCCATCAAATGAAAAAAAAAAAAAAGCTGTACTACAGAAATACACGATCACGAAGAGCACTTGTGTAGATCTAATTGTAATGGGGGAGGGGGGTGTCTGAGCAATTCAACCTTTCAATCCCCCCACCTCCCCCACCAAAAAACCCCATCCAACAATTCCAACAAATGTTGTTAGCCAGGCGTATTTGACTTCCCGTGAGCATAGAAGCTCTGCCTTCTGAATTCAGGCATGAAGATAGCAAGACTTTTAAATCATTGATACAAAAATATAGCTTTCTTCTCTTCATTTGTACAGCTGGAGCATTGGAGTAGTTTTTAGCCATCCATCAGAATTAAGTGGTTCCATTTCCCAGTGGCGAACTCAGAGTGCTGCCACGGAAAATCAATGCGAAAAACTTTGGAGTTAACATGTTTGAAACTCATCATGGTGCCTGTTACGGCTGGGCATTGTTGATGAGAAACTTATTTTGAAATATGTGGCATATGGCTGTAAAAACATCAGTAGATGTTACAGATTTTTACGGATTAAAAGAAGAATTTAACATATAGATAAAACCATTTGGATATAGTAGTCCTCAATGTTCAAACACAATTGAACCCCAAAAATTATGTTGCTAAGGGAGAGTGGTTAAGTGAATTTTGCCCCATTTTTCACCCTTTCTTGCCATAGTTGTTAAGTGAATCACTGCAGTTGTTAAGTTGGTAACCCAGCATTAAGTGAATCTGGCATCCCCATTGTCTTTGCTTGTCAGAAGGTTGCAAAAGCCACATGATCCCAGAACACTGTGACCATCATGAATATGAGTTAGTTGCCAAGTGTCCAAATTTTGATCACATATTGTTATGATATACATTGATTCCTCTCTCTAGAAATCATAGATTTTAGACCGATCTGCAAAATCACTCCACATGATGACTAAGAACTTGGGTCGCAGAGCACTCTTAACTAAGAAGATATGATTTAAGCCACAACTTCTCAGAAACTGCCCCATTCAATTTTGGGAAGATCCCAAAGCAGAAGAGAAATCCGTGTCATTTAAATAGATGTCTCTTTGCTAAATAGCCAGAAGTGTGTAAAAAAAATGTATGTTGTAACAACAAATAGGCCCTTTTAGCTTAAGAAGGTAGAAAATTGTTGTTAGTCCATCAAGTTCATTGTTTTCTCTCCAATGGCTGGAATAGATCTCCCAGAGATTTTTTTCCATCACTTGATAGTAAGAATTTTTTAAAAGTGGTGATATGACAGTATGGTCCGAAGTCTTTCTAAACAAGCATGTAGTATATTACTTAATAAGGACATGGAGAACTTTGGCTAGCTGATAATGAATGTGAAGCTACTTAGGTTGAAATCAAGTTGTGCATTCAGATGTCGCTCCCTGTTGATGTTCATCACATGTTTAAGAAATGTATTATTGAAAATAATCTGTAAATCCCCTTATATTATGATATATTGCCTATTAATACCTGTACATTAAGAGCAATGCATATTAATATACATAGAAACCTTCATGTAACTGGGCAACCAAACTACTCTCAGTATGCAAATAGCATTCATTCCCCTGCCTTTTTTTTTGTTGTTCTGGTTGTTGTTGTTGTTGTTTCATCGTACTATGGATCCACTGGGAATTTGGCAGCTAAGTGTTCGGACTTTTATTACTTTGTATTGCTTCTCTGTTTGCCTTGGAAATTCCTGTACACATTTGGAAGAGGAGTAGAGCAAATTCTCATTATTTACTAATGCTACTTGTTTAGTTGCTGGGCGGGAGAGGAAACTGTATACGTGGTACAACAAACTAAACCTCACATCATGCAAACTGCATACATTCCCATGCAAGAGAGTAGTATGTACACTTGCATTTAGGATGAACACTATGTATGACTTGCCCACCAAAGAAAGTTGTGTGTATGTGTGAGCGAGTGAGCGAGTGAGTGTATGTCAGCAGAAAACAACTTAGTGCCACCTTTTCATTTAGTCACTTATTCTCTTCTAATTGGGATCAGATAGAGATAGAACGGAAGGGAGAGAAACAAAAAGAAAAAAGTTTCCAACTTATGAACAAAGTGTCATATTAAAAAAAAATGAAGCATATGTAAGGGGGGAAAACACATCAAATTAAGACAGAAAACCTCCATTTAGTTGACTCATAAGTCCATGAGCCTCACTTGATTTATTCTGCTTGTTTGTTAGAAGAATCTATGGATATTTCTGTAAAATACTGTCAAACTACATCTATTTAAGGGTGAATTTTTGGCATTCACCACAAATCGTAGACCAGCATGTGCTAATTGACAAACAGCGCTGAGGAAAGATTCTCACCTATGATTCTTCACGCCCATTTTATTTTGTTTTAAAGACAGTCTTTAAAAACAGACTAAAGAAATATCCCTTCCTTTCTGAAGTAGCTTCCTTCTGAACTGTGAAGGCTCCCCTGCTCAAAAGAAAAGCAATAGGAATCCAGACACCAGTATATTTGTTTACTTGACGGTGAGATTTAGCTTACTTTTTTTTTTAAAAAAAAAGCACAAAACTCAGAATCTTGCCAGAATCTTGATAATATCTTTATCGCGTTGTGCTACTCCACCTCCCAGCAATTATTTTTAATTATCGTCTTCCTTGAAATCAAATCAAGTTTATGTATTTTGGAACATGTGTAATGTTTAGACATTATTAAACTTGGCAGGGAGGGGAAAATGTAATATTGTAGCACTGCATTCCACAACGCACTGTGTACCTTAACAAAAATATGTGATATGTGAATTGATAAAAGGACTTTTCCCCCCCCCATCAACCTTTAAGGGTTCAGAGTGTTAAAGAAACATCTGTGTACTGAAATTACCATGAGTTTTATAACAAACGCATCCCTATGCAATCGAAAAACCTTCATTTAAAAAAAAAAAAACTACTTTGGAATTTGGTGCTCATCAGATTATGGCCTGGTCTCCTCATTTTAAAACGATGGGTTTTGTGATCGTTTAATAGGTCAAAGAAACCATTTACCTGTTTGGCAAATACGAAAAGAATGAAATCATGCATATCTCATGTTAACCGTAAGACAGAAAGATAACTGAAAACCTTTTTTTTTTTTTTTTTTTTTTTGTAAATATCTGTATTTGAGTTTGTACTTCAGGGAGAATTCCTTTTCCTCACTTTGTGGCATACTAAAGGATTTGAAAGTGAATAAGTCTGTGTATTTGTATTTAAACCTACCCTAATCAACAATCTAGTATCAGGCTATTGCACATCATATGCTCTTAAGTCCAATAGCACTGGAAATCCAGTTTTAAACCCCTGTAGTTCTCTTTCAGGTTATGTACAGCATGTTGTCTTGTTAATTAAGCTGCTTATTAATAAAATTAGAGCCACAAAACCAGTGGAGTTTCTTCTGGTGATTGATGTTTACCTGGTGTGTGTCCCCCCCACCGCCGCCCAATGAATGGTGTCCTTGCAAAAGTGAAGACTTCAAATGGAAGCATCAAAGAATTAACACCTTGGTTAAAGATGTAATGTTTTCCACTTGTGCGTCACTGTGAGCCTACATTCTTGCTGTCCTTCTTTGCAGAATTTTTTCCCCCCCTTTTGAATGTTGCAGCAGGGTGGCCGCAAAAAGTGCCGACAGCTTTTAGGAAATAACTATAGTTGCTCTAATCAATACTGCACAACCTTGAGAAACAAACAACTCTGGCGGGTACTTGGTGTTCTTACTTTCAAACTGATGGATGAGAAGATTTTTCCCCCCTTCCTTCTGTAGATGGAAGAAACATTCAAAGGAACGAAGGAAACTTGCGTTCTTGTGTTACAGGAACGGATTTTTCTTAAGGGTAAATGATTATATTTGACAGTCACTCGGTGCCCATGTTTCTCCAACTGAACAAATGAATTATGAACAAAATGCCTGGCATTAGACAGAAAACACTCGGCTAAAACTCTCTGAACTTTTTCCCAGGAATAATTTAGAGGACTAGAAAGGTAACATTTCCCCCTCTGCATGGATATTTGGCTTCTGAATATAATGTATCGGCCTTCTTGCCAACCTAAAAATATACTACTTACATAATACGGTACTTGACATTTGATCAGATTGGAAACATTGCGTTTCCTGCTTCATGAAAAATTCACTCCAATCATTGGCAAGCAAAATAAGTTTCTGGGATGGCAAGGAAGTGTTTTCGTTCAGGAGAACAATCCTGAGGGTTGCATTAGTGACTTCTGTGTCATTATAGAAGTCTAATTCAGCCTTCCACCATTGCTTGCCCTTGCGATATTATTTTTTGATGATGGCTCCCATGATTTTCAAGCTGCATGACCGATACATCTAGAGAACTTCAGATTTGTGCATTCTGGACACTAGACTGGAGGAAGCCCATTGGACTGGATCCAGGTAGGATAGGAGATGAAGACTGGCAAGTCGTTGGCATCTTATGCTGATGAAGATGGCACACTTTTCTGCTCTATGGTTGGATTCCTTTACCACATAAGGTCATAGATGGTTCAACCACAGATTACTGAATCAGCCAAAATTGACTGGATTAACCCATTGCTTAATAATTTAGTTAGAAGAATGACATTGACAGAATTTATATAATTTTGTTTCACTTTCTGGGATTATCTTTTCTTAGGCGGTCTAGGGTAGTTTTCATTTGGTTTTGTTACCAATTTAATTTATTCTATAGCATGTGTCTCTGTATGTGTGTGTGTGTGTGTGTGCGTGCGTGTCTGTGTCTGTGTGTATGCATACATACATATGTGTTATATTTGTGCTGATAAATAAATAAAATAATCAGCACAAATATAACACAAATATAACAAAGGCAACAGTAAAAATATTGGGTTTCTGTCATGATGGACTCTTGTGACGAGCCGATTGACAGATAATGGAAGCAGTTAGCTTCCTCCCATAATTGGGGCATACCAGGGGTTGTGACACTAAATATATACATACATACATACATACATACATACATACATACATACATACATACATCTGATATAGATGTGAGGGGAGGGAAAAGAAAGGGAGAGGGAGGGAGAGAAAGAGGGAGAGGGGGAGAGGGAGTGAATGCTGGGTTAAATCCAGGTTGCAGTTCTCTTGTAGGCATGGAAGGTTAACCATTGGACCAGTCATTCTTTCTCAGCCTTAGACGAGAAAGTTGAAAGTTGAAATTGTCAACCAACATAATGGTCCATAACCTTCAGTGAGGAGTCCCTTCCTGGGGTCATGGATTTGAACTGAAAATTTACATAGATGGGTGCATAAGCACACGTCAACTATTACTTCATAATCCTTTCTAAGAAATATTGCCTCTAACATTTCAAAGGGCAATTTAATTAGGAGTAAACCTAACATTCTACACCATAAACAATAGTTTACAGGCACATTGGTTGTTGTGATGAGTGAACCAGGTCTTTATCCACACAATAACAGTGAAACCATTTGTCTTCTTTAAAGTTTGCGACTCCATAATGCCACTCTGCCTTCTAGATGACGTAGGCAAACACACTCCCTGCATCCATGCTGTACCATTTGTTATTCTTCAATAGCACCACAGGTGGACAATCCTGCCTATTATCGATAGGAAAAAAATGCTGGTCTAATTGCCCTCCTAACCCCACATAAAACACAGCAGTTGACTCAAAGAACCAGGTGGCAGAACCACCAGCCGCAGCCACAGATGCTTTGAGAAATAAGTGAGCCAGGTATGGAGCAAGAATGCAAATTGCAGTAGCGGCAAACTCTTTGGAGGTTTTCACGATGTCTACAGCAGTGTTTCTCAACCTTGGCGACTTTAAGTCCTGTGGACGTCAACTCCCAGAATCCCCCAGCCAGCTATGCTGGCTGGGGGATTCTGGGAGTTGACGTCCACAGGACTTAAAGTCGCCAAGGTTGAGAAACACTGGTCTACAGAGAGGTCCTGGAATGACTGACAGCCTACTCATAGGCAGCCAATGTGTTGACTGCAAAACAAGATTGAAAGAATGCCCTTTACTTACTTTCTTTTTTAAAAAAACCTAGAATATATGGTGTATGCAAATGAGTTTGGGGAGTTAACGGATCATTTTCTGAAAGGGCTGCTACCCTTAATCTATTTAATAAACTAGGATATTCCTTCTACTGCAGAAACGTCTTCATATATTCACTACTGAACAAGTATCTGTTTTTTTTTTCAAAAAAAAAAGTCTCATTGCAAATCTTTACAAATATTTCTGGTAGATAGGTTTAAAATAAAAAAGAAGACACCTCATACTTCCAAACCTGGAGGGGAGGGAGAGAGAGAGAGAGAGAAAGGGAAAACAGCTGAGATACATGCATGCAAGACAAAAAAAAAGTTATTCCCGCTGCCATTTTGAATAGCAATAGCGCTTAGACTTATATACCACCTCACAGTGCTTTACAGCCCTCTCTAAGCAGTTTTTACAGAGTCAACCCATTGGCCCCAACAATCTGGGTGCTCATTTTACAGACCTCGGAAGGATGGAAGGCTGAGTTAACTTTGAGCCTGGTGAGAATCAAACTGTCAAATTGCAGGCAGCCGGCAGTCAGCAGAAGTAGCCTGCAATATTGCGATTCTGGTTTTATTACAATGCACTATAACAGTGTTTCTCAACCTTGGCAACTTGAAGATGTCTGGACTTCAAGTCCCAGAATTCTGGGACTTGAAGTCCAGACATCTTCAAGTTGCCAAGTTTGAGAAACACTGCACTATAAAGACACTGCCCCACAATTGGCAGCTGTGCATATATCAATCCAAACTATAATCGGTAAAGACATCTGATTGGGAAGAAGTCCCTTCAAGGACAGCAGATGATTCCTCTATGTAAAGAGGTACGGTCACATAGTAGTTAATAGCCTAATTATATTTGCTTGGAGTATGTAGGGATAGCATTAGGGTACCCCATTTTTTTAACCACTGAAGTGTCTTCAATGTTAGTTCCTGCTAATTGGCTGGCTGGTTATCATCAAGGGTCAGGCTGTTCTCTTTCTTCCATCCCTTTTTTCCCCCTTTTGATCCATTTATTTATGTGTTCATGGAAAGCTTCGATCCATGAGTTTCTGAATGGCAAGCTACTTATGAAAGAACTTTAATTAAGTTGCCAGATATGCAAGCTTTTCCTGATAAGGATCTGCTTAACTAGAGTGAAAAGCAGTTACACGGTGGGGATGGCTTAAGTCTACTGAACAAGTGAAAGAGAGTCGAGATGGTAGAGTGGTTAGATGCAGCACTGCAGGAACTTCAGCTGACTGCTAGCTGCAGTTCAGCAGTTCAAATCTCACCAGGCTCAAGGTTGACTCAGCCTTCCATCCTTCCGAGATGGGTAAAATGAGGACCCATGAGGTTGGGGGGCAATAGGCTGATTCTGTAATCCACTTAGAGAGGGCTGTAAAAGCACAATGAAGTGGCATATAAGTCTAAGTGCTATTGCTATTTTATTTTCTGGGAATAGTTAAAGCACTTCTGCAGACACAGGAGAATAAAGATAACATTAATGCAGGTCAGATTTTCAAGGATCCACACATCCCGCAAATGAATGATATGCCCACATCCACAGTCTGTATTGTAATGGGTGAATGTTTGCACAAAAATACATATTTCCTAATTTTTCCAGTTAAACATTTGTGGATGGGTTTTACCAGAGACAAAATACATTGGCATTTTATTGAAGGAGTGTTTAAGATGACTAGTGATGTCTTTTGTCACATTTTTGAATAGGGTGCTCAAAATATTCAGTTGGAGTACAATTTGCTGTGTTTGAGATCTCTTGAATAATTCACATGCGTTCATTTATTCTTGATTAGTGAATCTGGCTTGGCAAAAAGTAAGTATTTATATTATTTTATGACATGTAGCATTAATAATGCATCCCTTTGCTCTCAAGCAGTTTTTAAAAAATATATATTTCTGTTTAAAGGAAGCCACAGAAAAGACAAGGAGAGGATAATTCTAAAAGATATTATTTTGGATGGATAGATAGATGGATGGGATAGATAGTTATAGATAGATAGATAGATAGATAGATAGATAGATAGATAGATAGATAGATAGATAGATAGATAGATAGATAGATAGATAGATAGATGATAGATTAGATAGATAGATAGATAGATAGATAGATAGATAGATAGATAGATAGATAGATATAGGTGAACCAGAGAAAGAGAAACAGTTTACTCAAAGGATTATAGAACAAAAAGATCTATTAAAATAACTATAAATGCTTTAAACTACTGTTTAAACTACATTAAGTTTGGTTTTTTTAATGTATGTTATGTTAGCAGAGTCTCTCAATATGAGGTTGACTCGTAGCCTTCAGAAACCTGGGGTTGTACAGAATGGATGATGTTTTGTTGTTCCTTTTTTCCCAAGGTTTCTTGTTGTTTTCTTCCTTTCCAGGGTAGTTTACATCCCTGAGATCTCTATAGGTTCTCCTATTTAAGTATTAACCAGGTTCAATTCTGTTTAGATCAGCCATGATTAGGTAAACATTGCCACTTGCTGGGGCTCAACAAACACAACAGGAACACAAGTCCCAGCAAAACACAGCCTCATCTTGAATAATCTTATTTTATACTGAGTCGTTCAACTCAGAGCCTCCTTATTTATTCGAATGAGGTTTTTAGCAATCTTTCAGGACTGGTTTCTATCCAAAGTGGATTCCAATCTATCTCAACTAAGGAGAAGAAAAATGAAATGGACAAAAATAAAGCAAATTGCTTTGAGGGTTGATGGAACAAGTAGATAGTAACAATTTCTCCCACCTTGGTAGGGCATGATCTGAAAAGGAAAATATGACAATGCAATTCCTGTGGAATTATTAGATTCCACTTTGTAGAGAGATACACAGAAGAGAGAGAGAAATAGAGAGGGGGGGCAGGGGAGAGAGGGAAAAATAGAGAAAGAAAGAAAGAAAGAAAGAAAGAAAGAAAGAAAGAAAGAAAGAAAGAAAGAAGGAAACTTTGCAGCGAAGAGTGAGGATATTGGTAAAGAAAGAGAAAGAAAGAAAGAAAAAGAAAAAGAAAAAAGAGGGAGGGGGAAGCTTTGCAGTGAAGAGTAAGGATATTGGTGAAGAAAGAGAAAGAAAAAAAGAAAGAAAGAAAGAAAGTAAGAAAGAAAGAAAGAAAGAAAGAAAGAAAGAAAAAAGAAAAAGAAAGAAAAAGAAAAAGCAAGAAAAAAGAGAGAGAGGGGGGAAGCTTTGTAATGAAGAGTGAGGATATTGGTAAAGAAAGAGAAAGAAAGAAAGAAAGAAAGAAAGAAAGAAAGAAAGAAAGAAAGAAAGAAAGAAAGAAAGAGAAAGAAAAAAGAGGGAGGGAGGGAAGCTTTGCAGTGAAGAGTGAGGATATTGGTGAAGAAAGAGAGAAAGAAAGAAAGAAAGAAAGAAAGAAAGAAAGAAAGAAAGAAAGAAAGAAAGAAAAAGAAAAAAGAAAGAAAAAAAGGGGAGGGTGGGAAGCTTTGCAGTGAAGAGTGAGGATATTGGTGAAGAAAGAAAGAGAGAGGAGGGGAGAGAAAGAAAGAAAGACTCATTGTATAATGAGGAAGAAATGTATCCCATAGTGCATAACTAAGCCAAGTGAATGAAATATAGTGAAAATAGATAGGAGAATTTCATCCAAATTTCTGATCCTTTGTGGGGAGAGGAGGGGGGGGGAGTATATTTTCAGAAGGATTGTATAATGATAAAAGAGTAAAAAAGAAAGCTTAAAATGCAAGCAAAGCATTTTTATTATAACGGCCAGAGCTTTTGATCAGATATTAGGTGGATGTGAAAAGATCTACTTCTCCAATGTTCATTACTTTTTACCTTAGTGTCTTCTTTTCTGATACTGGTGGATAAGCTTGACCAATGTCCCCGTCCCCCACTCCTTTTAAAGCTATTTTTAGCTACAGCTTGTCAGCAAAGTTTGCCTTTTTAAAAAAGATTCTTTATTATGCAAAATCCCCAAGAATTTACGTGGCTTGCTTTATTTTTCTCCTACCATGTTAGTCATAAGTGGCTGATCATGAGGCCATGAAAAGTTATCTACGGTGGGTTTGACAATCTATTTCCTTGTTGGTCAAAGAGTTACGGGTCTAATGATCAAATCAGAACAGTTGTTGCCTACAGACAATAGCAGTGGTGACATTCCAAAAAATTCCCTACCAGTTCTGTGGATGTGGCTTGATGGGCGTGGCTTGGTGGTCATGTGACTGGGCAGGCAACAAGAAGGAACCTCACAGAGTCACATAGAGCTCAAAAACCAACTATCACACTTTACACATAAGTAACGCAAAAGCT